>NC_084737.1:39683177-39905677 GCF_033978785.1 Entelurus aequoreus | reverse complement strand
TCAACACACACAATCACTCAGCCCAAAAGACCGTTCACCTAACCCAAGGTTCATAAAGCTTATATATTTTTAAAAAGTTACGTACGTGACGCGCACATACGGTCAAGCTATCAAATGTTTAGCAGCCAAGGCTGCATACTCACGGTACCTGATATTCAGCTGGGAATGACTAAAACAGTAAATAAACTCAAGACATATATTTACTCTATTAGCCACAACACAACCAGGCTCATATTTAATATGACACAAATTAATCCTGCATAAAAACACATACGTCTTTGTTATGCTAACTCCTAGCTCCTATGCTAGCTCCTAGCTCCATAGAACATGCCAATACAATTCAAACACCTGATCAACACACACAATCACTCAGCCCAAAAGACCGTTCACCTAACCCAAGGTTCATAAAGCTTATATATTTTAAAAAAGTTACGTACATACGCAAAAAAAAGTTGCGCACATACGGTCAAGCGATCAAATGTTTAGAAGCCAAAGCTGCATACTCACAGTAGCACGTCTGCGTCTTTGTCATCCAAATCAAAGTAATCCTGGTAAGAGTCTGTGTTGTCCCAGTTCTCTACAGGCGTCTGTGTATCGAAGTCAAAAGTCCTCCTGGTTAGAGTCTCTGTTATCCGAGTTCTTCCATCTTGACTGCATCTTTCGGGAATGTAAACAAAGAAGCGCCGGCTGTGTACTGTTGTTGCTGACTACGTTCGAAAAATACGTCCATTTCGCACCGACAACTTTCTTCTTTGCTTGCTCAGCTTCCTTCTCCATAATGCAATGAACATGATTGCAACAGATTCACGAACACAGATGTCCAGAATACTGTGGAATTATGAAATGAAAACAGAGCTTTTTTGTATTGGCTTCAATGTGGAAGGCATACCCGTGTTCCCCGGGCTACGTCACGCGCATACGTCATCCTCAGAGGCGTTTCGAACCGGAAGTTTAGCGGCAAATTTAAAATGTCACTTTATAAGTTAACCCGGCCGTATTGGCATGTGTTATAATGTTAAGATTTCATCATTGATATATAAACTATCAGACTGCGTGGTCGGTAGTAGTGGGTTTCAGTAGGCCTTTAATTCACAGTTTATCATATTTTATCTTTTCAGACCCCTGGTGTTACTCAACTTTAATTTTTAAATCCACCCAGTCCATCCATCCATTGTCTACCGCTTTTACTTTTCGGGGTCACGGGGGTGCTGGAGCCTATCTCCGCTGCGTTTGGGCGGAAGGCGGGGTACACCCTGGACAAGATGCCACCTCATTGCAGGGCCAACAGATAGACAGATAACATTCACACTAACATTCACACACTAGGGACAATCAACCTATCCCCAGGTGCATGTCTTTGGATGTCCACCCAGTCCATTCAGCTTAAAAAAGTCACACACTTGAAAAATTCTGACATTGTATAAACACACACCAAAGATGTCCTGATTCATAACTCTCATGAATCCAGAAATTGCTCATTGCAGTCCTGACAACGCCTTGTACAGGGAAAACGATACTTCCTTACAAAGTCATAGAATATGTAATAGAGAATGTATTGCTGTCTGTGTCATTGTAAAACATGTGCTATCTTACTACAAACTGTAGAATATGCTTGTGTTTTGGGGCTTTTTTTTAATAAATGTCCCTGCCTATGTTGAAGACAGTTACAATTATTTCACATTTGTAAAATGTATTTTAAAATGATAAAGGCACTTAAAACTAATTAAGTACTGTAGTACAAAATGTAAACTAGGGATGGGGCTGATCCAATCCAGCAGAGATTTCAAATCTAACGTGCCAACATTTCCAAAATATACATAAATATACAAATAAAAATAAAAAATAAAAACATTTTGGCTCAACCAGCCAGTATACTTCATTTGTATTGAACAGATAAAGCAACCCTTTGTATTTCATTTGGAAAGAGTTAGTGTTATAGAAGTGTCAAGTAAAGAGAAGAAATCTGCTTTGAAATGAGTAAATATTGACATTTTGACAGCCTATTTGAAACCCTTATAGTGGAATATTGTTAAAATTAGATTTTTTTTCTGTTAACATACTTTAAGGTGCCTTTGGGGACATACATGTATAATACATCTGTACATAATACTCCCTGTAATGGTTAATAATATTAAAGCAAACTGAGCTCTGGTATTGAAATATTATCAGTATTGGTCAAATCCAAAATCAGGTAATCAGATCAGAAGTGAACAAATGTGAATCAGTGCATATAAAGTATACTTTTTTGTGGGGTTTTTTTAATCTGTGACATACATTTTGACTACCGGTATATGAATAGATAATGTAGTTTAGTACATATTTGTAATGTCTATATTTCCTGTGTTGTGTATCTTTTTCATCCTTGTAGAGAAAGAAGTTGGTGAACGTCTTCATGCTTGGACCCTCACTGAGGAAGAGCAGGCATTTATTCGGACCCTGATTCCTGGACACATCCTTGCCTTTACAACAGGAAGCCGCAAAGTTCCTGCGATCGGATTTCTTCCTAGTCCTAAACACATTCCAATTGCTCACACATGCTCCAATGAGCTCCAGATTTTTGTAAACCGTAAGAATCTGGCAGATGATGAATTTGACTACGATTGTCTGGTAGCTCTCATGAACGGGGCCATTTTCAGTGCATTATGGCCAGTGTAGCCTGAAGGTATTAACAGAACAGCATTTGTTAAATGTACAACACTACTGTTTGACATTACAATTTTCTTGTCCACTGCCTTTATTAGCATGAGTTCAAGAGTTACAGACACGTCTGAATATTTTAATGCATCCAGGACATTTCATGCATCCAGATTGTGTTTAAGGATGTTTCGTCTCTCATCCGAGCAGACTTCTGCAGTTCATGCTCAAGACTAGATAGGACAGCTTTCTCAGCCTACCTAGTCTTGAGCACAAACTGCCTACGCCTGCTCTTATGAGAGACAAAACGTCTTTAAACACAATCTGAACAATACAGTTGAGATTCATTAAACAGACTGAAGTTATGGTAAGACATTTACAATTCATTCATCACAGGGGCTAGCTCTGCTGGTAAAGCCTTGGCCACGAGGGCCTCACGGTATAAGAAACAGTGCGTAACAATCACATCTGGATTTTTTTACCTCACTCTGCTTACAAAGTCTTTGGTGCGCCCGACCATGGCTGCAGCTCCATCAGTGCAGACACTCGTGCAGTTTTCCCACTTAAGTCCTCCTTGTTCAAGATATTCCGATGTGACCCGAAAAATGTCCTCTCCTGTTGTCTTTTCTGGCAATGCCTTGGCAAAATAGGAAGATTTATCTGATAGTGTCTCCATCCGAGAGGGTTTACAGTAATAACCATTTCTTGCAACTCCTGTTGGTTAAGTGGGCAAAATAAGTAAGGCACATGATATGTTGAGAGTGAGTGCACTGTTCTTTCCTGAGTTGCAGCCTCAGGATAGTTTAATAACAGAAGATGTCTGTCTAGTGTGACAATTTGAAGTTTCCTTCAGAAGAGATTGCATGTTAAAGGCAGCTCTAAACTGGCCTAATGTGTGATTGATCCTGGGAATGTACACAAAATGAAGACAAAATAAATTTGATTCATTGTCAACATCCAAGATTCCAATTGACTCCAACTCATAGAAAATAGGTGCAAACACATCACGACAGTTTCTGTTCAAGTCCCTTTTGATTTGTTCGGTTTGCTGATTATGTACAGAACTTCCTGTCAACACAGAAGTTTCACCTCTGCACGTTCTTATGTCCTCCCAAATCTGTACATTTTCCCCTCCATGATCAGTTCTGATATGAATTGGCCAGCCAAGCTCAATCATTGCTGTACTAAAGAGATCCCATATATAGTTAAGACAAGGCACGGTGTATACTCGTCAATGTATTGTCATACTCCTGGTTGCGGCACCATCAACCTTTTTCATAGTCTATGGGACGACGCCTTTGCACCAACATGTGTCTGGCACGCAAATGTCCATTAAGCATGAACCTTCACTTCATGGGGATGGTCTGCTTTTATCGCTTGTATGGTTGCATCTTATCAGAAATGGTGCAGAATTCTGTGCGTCTTAAGTTGTATTCCCGCGTCAGCTTATATAATGTGGGTCTGGATAATCGCAGGACTGAAGTCACTTCAGAAAGCGTTGTTCCCAGCAGCAACAAATCTTCAATGTCCTCTTTGAATAATAGACGTTGGACTCCTTTTCACCAATCACATGCAGTCACTGGTGACGTTGGACTCCTTTTCACCAATCACATGCAGTCACTGGTGACGTTGGACTCCTTTTCACCAATCACATGCAGTCACTGGTGACGTTGGACTCCTTTTCACCAATCACATGCAGTCACTGGTGACGTTAGACTCCTTTTCACCAATCACATGCAGTCACTGGTGACGTTTGACTCTTTCATCCAATCAAACAGAGCCAGGCGGTTACATGACCGTCACACGTGGACCCCGACAAGTTGAAAAACTTATTGGGGTGTTACCATTCAGTGGTCAATTGTACGGAATATGTACTGTATTGTGCAATCTACTAATAAAAGTTTCAATCAATCAATCAAAAGTGTGAAGGAAAAAAGACACTTTTTTTATTTCAACTGTACTTCCCGTCAAAAGCCTAAAGACTGACCGCACAGTTCCTGTCTTCACAGTAAAAGTGCTGCTCCATCGCGCTACAAAATACGAGTCTCCGAAAGCCAGCGCAAACAAGCTAGCAAGCTACGGAGTTTGCCGCCAAAGTATTTCTTGTAAAGTGTATAAAAAGGAATATGGAAGCTGGACAAATAAGATCCCAAAAATCAACCACTTTCATGTGGTATTAGACAGAAAGGAGGAACTTTTTTTCTCCTCCATTTGAAAACGTGGACGTTATCAGCACTACTATCTGATTTCAATCAATGCAAGTCATCAAAATCAGGTAATACACCAACTTACATTCTTGTCTTCATGAAAGAAAGGAATCTATATGCTAAACATGCATGTGTATTCATTAAAACACCTTTAACATGTGAACAAAAACGGCAAAATAAATAAACATAAATTATATACTGTATATATAAATGTATGTATATATATGTATAGATAGGCTCCAGAGCCCCCTGCGACCCCGAAGGGAATAAGCGGTAGAAAATGGATGGATATATATATATATATATATATATATATATATATATATATATATATATATATATATATATATATATGATATGTGTGTGTGTGTATGTATATGTATACATGAGGTAGATCACCTCGACTTGGTCATTTATTAAGTAATTGATTAACGTTGAAAAACTTATTGGGGTGTTACTATTTAGTGGTCAATTGTACGGAATATGTACTGTTCTGTGCAATCTACTAATAAAAGTTTCAATCAATCAATCAATCAAATAATGCCTACTGAGCCTATGATGCTGTTAAGTTATTGTGGCTAAATTAGCCTTAATTTTTTTATGTTAATGTATTATTATTTAATGTATATTACTGTTTTAGTTGCTTAAGAGATATTCCTGGCTCTGAATTTGCTCATTGCTATTTGTATGTTTTTGTGCATTATTTGTTGCCGTCATCATTAAACGAACAGGTTACTCATCAGTTACTCAGTACTTGAGTAGTTTTTTCACAACATACTTTTTACTTTTACTCAAGTAAATATTTGGCTGACTACTCCTTACTTTTACTTGAGTAATACATCTCTAAAGTAACATTACTCTTACTTGAGTGCAATTTCTGGCTACTCTACCCACCTCTGGCCGTACTACAAAATAGGGAGAAAAAAAAAAAAAAAGACATCCTGAATAAACTAAACCAATTGACCTGATCTTATTTTCCAATTCACGTCCTATGTTGACCACTGTGAAAGCCTCTGATGTCACTTTATACAGCTAGGTAGTAAATAATTACAGTACATGTAATTGGGATTTTATAATCGGATAACCAAAAATTAAGGACCTATAATCAGTTAAGATTGTATTAAAATAATTGCAATTAGTTCATAGTAATGGATTACTGGTTACATAGTAAAGTGAAGTGAATTATATTTAAATAGCGCTTTTCTCTAGTGACTCAAAGCGCTTTACATTGTGAAACCCAATATCTAAGTAAACCAGTGTGGGTGGCACTGGGAGCAGGTGGGTAAAGTGTCTTGCCCAAGGACACAACGGCAGTGACTAGGATGGCAGAAGCGGGGGTCGAACCTGGAACCCTCAAGTTGCTGGCACGGCCACTCTACCAACCGAGCTACATTATATAGGTAATTCTTAAATAGTGGAATATTTTTACAAGTTACATTTGAATAGTTGTTTCTGAGGCAATGTAAAAGTTGGGCCAATAAGTTACATTACTTTATTAGTGTGTAACAATTAGTAATTGCATTGGAAAACATTAACCTTTCCAACACTGAATATTAATTCATTTTTAATGTATTAAAAGCACTTTATAAAGTGTGATTTGATTGGAATAAACAGACATCGAACTAACATGGGACACACTGAGAGTGACAAGGGAGATCTTATATGCAATTGTAAATGAGTCACTCAACCAACTGATTAAAATCAGCTCAGTGGCCTTGTGGTTAGAGTGTCCGTCCTGAGACTGGGAGGTTGTGAGTCATACCAAAGACTTCAAAAAATGGGACCCATTGCCTCCCTGCTCGGCACTCAGCATCATGGGTTGGAATTAGGGGTTAAATCACCAAATGATTCCCGAGCGCGGCGCACGCTGCTGCTCACTGCTCCCTCACCTCCCAGGGGGTGAACATGGGGATGCAGAGGACAAATTTCACCACACCCAGTGTGGAACTTTAACTTTAACTTTAACTTTAAGGACATGTCAAAATGGACTGCAGCAAACATTAACTAGGTATAAAATATAACTTATGAATAGGCTCCCCCGCCAGCAGTGGCAGCAGTCGCACCCCCCAGTCTTCTTCAGGCCATCCGCACACCGCCGCCGTGGCCTCAAAAATTTCTATATAGGCCTGGAGGTCCTCTGTCTCCCCCATACGCTGAACGGAGACGGCCGCTGATGTTGGCGATGCCGCTCCGACCCGGTCCGCCATCGACTCTAGAATCTGGCTCTGCTGGGCCACCTGGTGTTGGACCGCCTCCAGCTGCTGATGACTGGCCGTCGTCAATTCCGCGAGCATCCGCGCCAATGCTGTCAGGGGGTCGGATGCCTCCATCATTGGCACTTCAGGTACGTTGGGTACCAGTTGTGAACGTCTCTGCACGTGGTGGGTTCTCCTGACTCCGACAGATCTTCTGGAGCCCGTTAGACAGGTTGAATCAAGTCTTTTATTGACATAAACAGGTCAGAATTGCTTTCCAGCAGTCTCTGTCTCATACGTGTGTGTCGCTCTCTCTCTGGCTCCAACTCCAACTCTCGTGTCTGGGCCCGGCTGCTGCTAATAAAGGCGACAGGGGATTAGATAACCAGCCCCAGCTGGGCAATCCACTCACCTGTCGCTGGCTTCGAGGCCGGCCATACACAACCCATTCCTGCAGGAGGCACGCCGACCACGCCCTCCTCCACACGGACTATTCGATAGAGTTCTGCGCACTTGTTTCCTAGTGTGACTGGAACGCCACAAGCTTGATTCAAGCTGAGAAACATTTATAAATGAGTGAAAGTTACAGCAGTGTTGCCATGAGGAGTTTTCTTCTGTGCCTGGCTGGCTACCTCGTTTCTATTGGGCACACACAAACATTCGTCCCCAAAAAAAGTTTTTGAAGATGTCGTAGATTACTGTGGTGGATCCCAAAAAGCGCAGTGGACAAGAGCGGTGAGTGTGACAAGTCTTTTATTATCCACAGTGTGAATGATTCAAAAAATAAAAACTACATTTCCAATAGAACATAAAGGCACCAGGAGAAAAGGCTCAGGCACAAAATCACAAAACACGATGAGCAGGCAAACAGGCGGGCTGCCGGGATGGGCAGGAAGGCGCAGGTTGGGATTGGTCAATACCAAGCCGGGGACGTGAAACGTGCATGCAGCATCAAACAATAACCAGCAATAAAACAAACAACTGAGCGGAATAAATAGGAAGGGTTGATTAGAATCAGCTGTGGATGTCTCGCAGCTCTGCCTCCAGCTTGGGCAGAAATACTACAAAAACATAAGCGGTCACTACATTAGGGACAAAAGGAAAAAAACTCAAAACAATGAAACTGACCCAACCTGTGTCACAGCGGGTGTGACAAAAATATGTCTCTCTCTGACAAAATAAATTAAACTGATGTGTACGCAGCGGGATAAAAAAAATGTAATGAACTCAAGTTAACTTAAAGGCCTACTGAAACCCACTACTACCGACCACGCAGTCTGATAGTTTATATATCAATGATGAAATCTTAACATTGAAACACATGCCAATACGGCCGGGTTAACTTATAAAGTGCAATTTTAAAATTCCCGCCACACTTCCGGTTGAAAAACTCCTTTGGATATGATTTATGCGCGTGACGTCACAAAATCCACGGAAGTGGTTGTACCCCATCGGACCCGATACAAAAACCTCTTGTTTTCTTCGACAAAATTCCACAGTATTCTGGACATCTGTGTTGGTGAATCTTTTGCAATTTGTTTAATGAACAATGGAGGCTGCAAAGAAGAACGTTGTAGGTGGGATCGATCGGTGTATTAGCGGCTAAGTACAATACTTACAGCAACACAACAAGGACTACTTACTTAGCAGACGCCTAGCCGATGCTTGCCGCCAAACCCACGGATGAAGTCCTTCATCGCGCCGTCGATCGCTGGAACGCAGGTGAGCACGGCTGTTGATGGGAAGATGAGGGCTGGCTGGCGTAGGTGGAGCGCTAATGTTTTTATCATAGTTCTGTGAGGTCCGGTTGCTAAGTTGCTAAATTAGCCTTAGCGTCGTTAGCAACAGCATTGTTAAGCCTTACCAGGCTGAGAATTTTTAACCGTGTAGTTACATGTACATGGTTTAATAGTATTGTTGATCTTCTGTCTATCCTTCCAGTCAGGGGTTTATTTCTTTTGTTTCTATCTTCATTTGAGAACGATGCTATCACGTTAGCTCAGTAGCTAAGTGTGTCACAGATGTATTGTCGTGGAGATAAAAGTCACTTTAAATGTCCATTTCGCGTGCTCGACTCTCATTTTCAAGAGGATATAGTATCCGAGGTGGTTTAAAATACAAATCCGTTATCCACAATAGAAAAAGGAGAGAGTGTGGAATCCAATGAGCCAGCTTGTACCTAAGTTACGGTCAGAGCGAAAAAAGATACGTCCATCACTGCCTCTCTAGTCCTTCGCTGTAACGTTCCTCATCTACGTATCTTTCATCCTCGCTCAAATTAATGGGGTAATCGTCGCTTTGTCGCTCCGAATCTCTCTCGCTCCATTGTAAACAAAGGAAAATTGTGAGGAATAATACCTCCTGTGACGTCACGCTACTTCCGGTACAGGCAAGGCTTTTTTTATCAGCGAGCAAAAGTTGCGAACTTTATCGTCGATTTTCTCTACTAAATCCTTTCAGCAAAAATATGGCATTATCGCGAAATGATCAAGTATGACACATAGAATGGATCTGCTATTCCCGTTTAAATAAAAAAAATTCATTTCAGTAGGCCTCTAATGTATTCTGCAGTCACGAAGCGTCCATCGGCAATAACAGTCCCCAACAACCCGGACCAATTATAGGGTCACACCGTTATTTATATTTCTGTTTGATTTCAATTTTTGTTTTTGTTTCCATGACTATAGGTTAACAACAACAATCAATTAATCATCAATCAAAGTTTACTTATAATAGCCCTTAATCACAAATGTCTCAAAGGGCTGCACAGGCCACAACGACATCCTTAGCTCAAATCCCACATCAGGGCAAGGAAAAACTCAACCCAATGGGAACAAAGAGAAACCTTGGAAGGGACCGCAGATGTGCAATGGATGCCAAGTGGATGCAGTTAATAATGTGAGACTGCAGTTCATAGTGGGCCCAGCAGGGGATCCTCTTGTATGTAGACAAGTCAGCAGCGCAGAGACGTCTCCAACTGATGTATTGAGCAGTGGTCCATCCGGGATCCCGACTTGGAACAGTTAGCGCTTCTTCCTTTGGAAACTGATCTGTGGCCACCTGATAACCTCTTCATGCAGGAGAGGGGGGCACAGCAGAAAAGGGAGACGACAGATCAACTGGTCTAAAAAGAGGCCTGTTTAAAGGCTAGTGTGTATAAATTAGTTTTAAGATGGGACTTAAGTGCTTCTACTGAGGTAGCATCTCTAACTGTTACCGGGAGGGCATTCCAGAGTACTGGAGCCCGAATAGAAAACGCTCTATAGCCCGCAGACTTTTTGGGGGCTCTGGGAATCACTAATAAGCTGGATTTCCTTAAACTGGGATTTCTGGTCGGGACATATGGTATAATACAATCAGCAAGATAGGATGGAGCTAGCCGCTTTAATATTTTATACGTAAGTATTAAAACCTTAAAGTCACATCTTTAGTGCACAGGAAGCCAGTGCAGGTGAGCCAGTATAGGCGTAATAAGATCAAACTTTCTTGTCCTTGTCAAAAGTCTAGCAGCCACATTTTGTACCAACTGTAATCTTTTAATGCTAGACATAGGGAGACCCGGAAATAATACGTTACAGTAATCGAGAGGGGACGTAACGAATGCATGAATAATGATCTCAGCGTCGGTGGTGGACAAAATGGGACGAATTTTAGCGATATTACGCAGATGAAAGAAGGCTATTTTAGTAACACTCTTAATGTGTGATTCAAACAATAGAGTTGGGTCGAAGATAATACACAGATTCTTTACCGAGTTGCTTTGTGTAATTGTTTGGTTGTCAAATGTTAAGTGTTGCAGGACCCATAATCAGCATTTCCGTTTTCTTAGCGTTAAAGAAGCAAAAAGTTGCTGGACATCCATTGTTGGATTTCATGTAGACACGCCTCCAGATGACTACAATCTGGCGTGTTGGTCAGCTTTAGGGGCATGTAGAGTTGGGTGTCATCAGCATAACAGTGAAATCTAACGCCATATTTGCGGATAATGTCACCTTGCGGCAGCATATAGATGCTGAAGAGTTCAGGGCCAAGAACCGAACCCTGTAGAACTCGGCACGTTACCTTAACATATTCCGAGGTCACGTTGTTATGGAAGACGCACTGCATCCTGTCAGTAAGATAGGACAACAACAGCATGGTGTCATTTCCACTTCTTCTTCCAGTAACAGCAGCACAGTGGATTACACTCCGGGAGCAGTCGCCTTTTTACGTTGTATCATCTACAAATGCCATGGTGTTCATGTCATCATGAAAGACATGAACATTGAGTGCAAAAACAAAAGAGACTGCTACTCGGCTATTATCCACCGACCGCCGTGCTGCTGAAAAGGAAAAGGAAAAGGCAAAGGCGGAAATGACGCCCACTGCGAAAATGATGTTCTCCATGCTTCCAGTCGTCGGCTAAACACAACAGTGACACCAAGTGGAATAAAAATATATTCTGCATTGCCAAACATGTATTTACCTATTTTCTTATTCATTCTTAATTAGTTTATATATGTTTGTATCTTATTTTGTGTTTTTTTAAACAAAGCTTTTCTTGTGGAAGACCTGATACGGCCCAGCCTCACCCAGATTCTGCTTCCCAAGGCCCACAGGTAAATTGATTTTGAGACCCCTGCTTTAGAGCAAGTGTCTTTTTGCAGGACCTTCATATACTGGTGCAGCGCTCTGATTTTCTCTCTAAAATTCTTCTTATCAAGATGTCATTCTGGGGTTGACATTGATTTAGCTTTGGTGGATAGCGACACTTATAACTTGTTTATTTCAACAAATCCGTACTTTATGCGAGACAGAGCTCAAGTTAGAGGTGTCAATGGTATAGTTCGTTGTATTATTTGATGTGTGGATCGATACTGAAATATCAATACCACTGATACCAGTTCTTTATGCTCTGATATCGATTCTCAAATCAAAATATAAATACTTTTGATACTTTAGTTCAGGAGTTTCCAAAGTGCGACTCGGGGACCATTTGTGGCCAGCAGCTGGAACTCTAAAAGCCCACATCATGTTGTCGGGTGGAAAAAAACAACAGTAAAAATGTAAGAAAAAAGAGAGCAAAAAGATGTAATGTAATGTAAAAATGGCTGAACATTTTATACAAAATGTTTACAAAATTAATACTAAAAGTATGCAAGTGACATTTTCATTAATTTTTTGTTTTGTAAAAATATAAAATGCTACGAACAGACATTATATATCAAAACTTAGTGTCAGCATTGTGTTATAAGTGACAAATTGTATTAATATTAGTTGTTTAAATCAAAATGTCAGCCTTTTCTCTACATTGGGTCTTTTCGCTTGTTTTTTACATGTTTGCTGTTGATTTTTTTTGTTAGTTTTTTGTTGTGGGCCAACAAAACTCGAGCTTTGGTTCGCAAATGACCCCTTGGCCGGACTTTGGACACCCCTGTAATAACTGATGATAGTACACTTTGTCACCTATAAGACAAAGCTGACACTAAGTTTTGTCTTAATTATATGTAATCTGGTTATTGGTAATAAATGTCTGTTTTCAGAATTAAATTTTCTTTTTTTTTTACAAATCATCATAATGGCCCCCATATACGTTGATAACACATTCAGTGCAGAATAAAGCCATCATTTGTTTCGATTTTATTTTGTTTGAAGATGATCCCTCATGAGCAGCAACACTTGAGATACTTTTTCAAAATGTTACCGGACATATTAGGTATATTTGTACAAAGTATTGGATTGGTATCGCCGATACCAGTCCAAATATTACTCGTATCGAAAATAAAAATACAAATCAGTGGTATTGCACATCACTAGTTTTGGGATTTTTTGGGGCTCTTGGTAACAGTGGTTGCACAACAGCCACACAAACAACAACATAATATGAGAATACATGAAGTTGTATTTAACAAGAAGAAAGAAGAGACCAGGAAGGTGCTTGTTGCAACCAGAAAACATGCCCACCAACAGGGGATGGGGTGACAGTAACTTGTGGAGTTTGATAGGGGTTTCATGTCTGGGCAGATATGCCAGTTGAAGACAAAGTTCTCAAATGGCATAAACGTTTCAGAACAAGGCAGATTTTAAACATTAATAAAGACTCTAGACCAGCGGTCTCAAACTTTTATCCATCTTAAAGTTACTTTGACAAACAGAAAATAGAGGTGAACTATTTGGGTTGTATTTACATGACTGGCAACATTTCAATTGTACTTTATTGACAAAACAGATCTCCACTCAAACTGTATGGTTATTGTCTTCATGCCTATTTGCACTAATGTATCATTAAATAAAGATATAATGTAGTAATCGAACAGCAATTAGGTTGCACATATGATTGGCAACACTAAATTGGCCCTAGTGTGTGAATGGGAGTGTGAATGTTGTTTGTCTATCTGTGTTGGCCCTGTGATGAGGTGGCGACTTGTCCAGGGTGTACCCCGCCTTCCGCCCGAATGCAGCTGAGATAGGCTGCAGCACCCACCGCGACCCCAAAAAAAAGGACAAGCAGTAGAAAATGGATGGATGGATGGATATCAGCTGCTGCAGGTGTGTGCTTTTCATAATTAAATCATTTTCAAAAATAAAAGTCCGAAGTCGTATACTTACTAAATTATTTTTATTTTCTCGACATTACACACACAACATGAACAGTTGTCACAAGTAAACTGATATTTTCTTTTAGGCAGAATACATAATCATGACGAAACAGACATGCTGTTTTGTAAAACTGCATTATTATTTTATTTGTAATCGTTGAATGATTATACCAGCGGCAATTAATGCTTTATACATATAGATGCACTTGTTTTACATACATTAATTTGTATGTGATTTAGTAATCTATTAAAAATTAATAATAATTAATACTGTTGACAAGAAAGGTTATTCAGTAACTTTTTTCTCATGGTAATACTAAATCAGTCTAAATAGCAGAAATATCCATTTCAGTGCGAAACTCCAGTGTGAGATCTGTCATTTTTTTCTTGTAATCTTCGTCAAAGTGTTCATTCTGATTCACAGTGAAATGGTTCTTCCAGTCACCAACTTTTCCTGCATGCAGTCACAAAAGAATCAGCAAATTGGATTTATTTCAATTTCTAACTGCAAATGTATTTTTTGATACGATTACCTTTTCGCATGAAGTGTGAAATTTTGAAATCCATAATTGAAATCGTGGAGTGGTTGGCCATTTTGTTCTTTTTCATATTATCAAATTGCACCGTGCCAATGATGCTTTTCTTGTGCTCGTCTGAAGGAGACAAACCAACAAAGCTGCAGAGTTTGTCTAGTTCACGTCCAGTGTCCTGCAAAAACATTGGTCAAAAAATAAATCAGCTGTTGCTGTGGAAACACAAGCAATGGCAGTTGCAAAAACAACTGCAGTACCTCGATCAGATCTTCATAGAACATGTAATGGAGCTTTGAGTAAGTCTGCTTCTTCTTCCACCAGCCGTTTACATGATCATACCAGGATCCAAACACCACTGACCACAAGCAAACAAATGCATTATAAGACTGTGGAAGAGATGTATAATTGTATTTCATAATGTACCTACTCTTTCCTTGCATAAATCTCTGGAGGAAGCTGCTCCATTCTCCGGGTTCTGGTTCCGCCATGTTCATGCGGTCAAAGTGGAAATATGACACGACACTGTCTTTGGCATTGCGAGCCAAATAAACAATCTACATCAGAAAAAGAAATATTTGTATCCATATATACTTTTTTATACATAGATGTTACAATGTGTATGCATGCGTAGCATTTCTCTGGGAAATGTGCATTTTTTATATAGAGCCCTATTCTCCAATGTGCTCACATGAAAAAAGCTGCGCAATTGCACATATTGCGGCTGTGCGGCATTCTCCCCCTTAACTTAAGTCTGTCAATGCACGCTTTCATCCAAAATGTCATTGACAGGCGTTCCCTGTCAAATCCGGCCTTCCGCGTATTCTCCCATCGACCTATGTACTTTTGTTCTTACGAATAAGTCCAGCGCCCATGGATACTGAACCATTATATTGCACTTGGATGCAGTGCACACCGCACATAATACAAATTATAAGACTTTCAGAGGTATTAAATCTATTCAGATCGCCCTAATTGAGACACCTGAAAACATTCATTGAGATTAGATTAGAAGTACCATATTGCCACTTTGAACTAACAATCAAAAATCTATATGCACATCTTTCTTTCAGGAGTGCGACCACACGCTTATATCAGCCGTGTATGGACATCCTGGTATTAACGGACGTTCAATGCATACAACTTTATCTGGACTGTGATCATTGAAGTATGTGAATATTTAATAGAAAATACATATATAATGTAGCATCTATCAGTTGATTCCATTTATTTTTTTTGCCAGTTAATCATGTCAAACTGTCAGCTGCCACTCTTGACACACAAAAACACACGAGGAGACACAGACACAGTTGTCCATGCATGCCCCTTTGACGGGACACATCTTCACTGACATTTGTACTAAACAGAACTCTCAACATACCATACCATACCAACTTCAAGACAAATAACATTGCGGTGGTTACAATAAGTTAATAACGTTCCATCTACAGCAGGGGTGTCAAACTCATTGTAGCTCAGGAGCCGCATGGAGGAAAATCTATTCCCAAGTGGGCCGTAATGGTAAAATCATGGCATGATAACTTTAAAATAAAGACAACTCCAGGTTGTTTTCTTTGTTTTACTTTGGCCAAAAATAGAACAAGCACATTCTGAAAACGTACAAATCACAAATAATCCTCTGGACAAAACTCTTCAAGTTTTTTGAAAATTCTGAGGAAATTGGTGCAGCTTCAAAAACACAATGAGTTTAGACTTCGTCTCAGTGTATCTACAAAGCCAGGATTAAACTTTAAGTCAGTCTTTCCGGGAATGAACAAAAAACACAACATGTAAACTCTCTGAGGTATCAAATACCTCATTTGTCATGTCCACGTAACAATCAGTGCTAACTCAACAAACCATAAGAAACGGAGGTAAAAAGTATTCAAAAGGGTTAAGTTCACTTTTCTCGTGTTTGACAGGGACATTTTGGGGGAAATAGGGTGCCAAATAACGATGTATTTAAAAAAGAAGGAAAAAAAACGGCAGGTTTTAAGTTTGATGTGGGTCGAGGAGGATGAGCCACAGTCACCCTTTACTGTGTACTTCCTGCTTGGCCCCAGTATAAACTGTTTGCTTGCCTAACAGAATTGCTATTGTGACATCCAGTGGACACATTTAGAACAGGAGTTTATTTTCGTTAAAAAAAAAAAAACAGCTAATTTTTATACTTGGCAAACTCATCACGCGGGCCGGATAAACCTGTTCGCGGGCCTGATCCAGCCAGCGGGCCTTACGTTTGACACCCCTGATCTATGGCATTATATTGAGCCTAGAAGAAGACCCTATTGCAGTGTGCATGCATGCACTGCATACACACACTACATCACCATGATGACTCACAAACACACGACAAGAACCGCCTGTATTGATACAGCCTTTTTAAATTATAAAGTGTTATCTTTTTCACAAATTTCGAGGACATTCACAAATGTTAGTGTAACTCCATGTTGCATGCGTTTCACACAGCCAAGGGAAAAAGGAATCATGGCATAGTCCGCCTCAATATTAATGAGCCCACATTAATTTAAGACTTAAGCACTCAGGTCTAACTTACTTGAGTAAGTCCTTAAGCTAGATGGGAGAAGACAAATAAGACAAACGTGCATACCGTATATTACCAAATAGTAGCCCGGGCGTTTATTTTACAAAATGGGGTCAGACCCCGGGCGGCTATTAGGACATGGGCGGTTATTTGCACAAGGCTTTTATTTATTTTTGCACCAGCCTGCACCAGGCCATTATTTGGTTACAATGGTTACTGTCCAGTATTTTTTTTTCGTACAAACAATTTTAAATGTAAAAGCTATTGTAAACATACAAACAAAAAAACAAGACTATCAAAAGACAAGAGATCAACAAGGCCTCAACAGGGCAGTACTGCAACAATTGTCAAATAGACTACCAATACTAAAAATAAATACACTTTTTAAATAAAGCAGCCTACCGGGAAAAATAAAATTATGGTACCAAGTACTCAAGTATTAAAAAACACACCATCAAAACAGAACAATAATACTGTCACTTAAATAAAATAAAGGCTACAGTACTCCAAGTTTTAAATAAAGCAGCATACAGGAAAAATACAATTATGGTACCAAGTACTCTATAAAACCATCAAAACAATAATACTGCAGCAAACGCAACCCCAAATGTAACTCAACCCCACTCATCATCCTCCTCCTCCTCCTCTCCCTCACCCCCCTCATCATCATCCTCCTTTTCAATTACAAGTTCATTGAGGAACTGCTGTTCCTCATCACTCTCCTCCTCTTCCTGAACCACAGCAGCAGCCTGCTGTCTAGCCCTCAACAGCATCTCTCTGCCTGCCTGACATGGCTGTCCCTTCTTGAAGCAGTAAATGAGCTGGTCCTCACTCCCATCAGCCCACACACCTTGTAGGATACCAGAAAGCAACATTCAGCTATGGCTACTGTTTGCAACACGGACACACACACACACACACACACGCACACGCACACACACACACACACACACACACACACACACACGATTAAGCCAGCCACTTGTTGCACCAAACACCACCCCGGTGTCTCTCGTGTCACTCGCGGTGACATACAACTCCTTTGCCTTAATGCGGATCATTTTGCGGGACACACGGTGGTTCAGTCCACGAACGTGATGTATCCACTGACACAAATTAGCATCAAGCTCGTCGCTCACTTTCTTCCTACCTCCATCCGGGGGGGGGGGGGGGGGGGGGGGGCGTTTTCCATCGATTGCCGACTGAGATAGTAGTTCTCCCTTTTTTTGTTTCCATTCTCGTACACGTTTTGGGCCAACGTTAAACTGCCTGGCCGCTGCCAAACCAGAATTCTGCTCCGCATACTTCACAATCGCTAGCTTGAACTTTAAGTCAAACTTTCTCTTCTTCCCCCTTAAAGTATTCCCGTCCATCAGTTGTGGTGTAGCGGTATCCTGTTCATTCAACTCACTGCTACTGTTGCTTGCCATGTTGAAACTTTTCCTCGTGGGTTTGTTGTGTGTTACGCTATATGCGGTGACCCATTGCAATATGTTGATTACCCAGAATCCCCACGTGACGTCTGCTGTTACCGTAATGACCAGAATTATTGCACCCTTGCTTTTCCTTTTAGCTTATAAATTGGGTTTAATGAAAATGAAATCAATATGATTTTAATCTAAATTATGCAAATAACAGCCCATGGGCGGCTATTTGGACATAGGCGTTTATTAGGAAGAGGCTGTTAATTCACAAAATGGGCTCAGACCCCGGGCGACTATTAGGACAAGGGCGTCTATTTGCACAAGGGCGTCTATTTGGTAATATACGGTAACTTAAAACGCGTAAAAAAAACACGGGAGAATATTGCTCAAAGTAAACAACAGGTATACGCTACCCTGCAGTTTTGCTCCCAAAAAGACTTCGGCACAAACTGGACTGGAAAATGAGTTTTGATGAGTCGAGGAGAAGTGACAAGCTTGTCTACCAGCTCTGTACCTGTGTGAGGATGCGTAGGAGAAGGTAAATCATGTAAACCTTCAAAATGGGATAACACAAAAAAGACAAATTAAGTAGTCAAAGATCACTGTAGACAAAAAGATCATGTGATAATAATACCCTTATTTTCTGTACCACTTATAATTTAGGTAACACATCGAGCTGGATTCCATCCCAGGGGACTTCAAGCAAGACGAAGGGTACACTTTGGACTGGTCATTAGTTAATCACAGGGCACACATTAGACAAACATTCACACACACATTCACACAGAATGTGTGGACAATTATGTTCAGGTTTTTAGACTGTAGGAAAAGGCTGACATACCCAGAGAAAACAAACTCAACTACACAAGGCCAAGTACCTAAAGATTTCAAGATAGCAAGAGTAACTCCCCTCTTTAAAAAAGGAAGCAAATTAGAACTTGGCAACTACCGACCTGTTTCTATTCTCAGTTCCATTTCGAAAGTAATGGAAAAAATAGTTTATGAACAGGTCGATAGTTACCTTGCCACTAATAAACTCATGTACAAATTCCAATCCGGCTTCAGAACTAACCACTCCACTGACAAATGCTTTCTCTATCTGACCGACCACATCAAACATGAGGTGAACGCGGGCAAATACTGCGGCATGGTCATGCTGGACCTTCAGAAGGCCTTTGACACCGTTAACCACGCTATACTGTTGGATAAGTTTAGAGCAATCGGATTTGATAAAACCTCAGCGAGCTGGATGCAATCTTACTTGGAGAGGAGGAAACAAGTGGTAGAGGTGAACCACCGTGTGTCCCCCACCCCACTCTCAGTAAGTTGTGAGTCCCCCAAGGCAGTATATTAGGGCCTTTACTGTTCCTAATATACATAAACGACATGTCATCGGCATGCGACTGTGAATTGTTCTTGTTTGCGGATGACTCGGCCCTGCTGGTATCCAGCAAGGACAAGTCAGGGACTTCACTATAAAAGTGGGTGACATTGTTATCACCAGGAAAGAGGAGGTCACCTACCTAGGTTCCATTCTAGAGGCTAATCTTTCTTTTGTGATAAAATGGCCTCCAAGGTAATCAAAAAGGTCAACCAACGAACGAGATTTCTCTATAGAATCTCCTCTCTGGTCAACAAAAGCACCATGAAGATTCTAGCGGGAACTCTCATTCAACCCTTTTTCGATTATGCATGCACCTCCTGGTACCCTAGCACCTCCAAAAACCTAAAATCTAGACTCCAAACATCCCAGAACCAGCTAGTCAGATTACTTCTAGACCTCCACCCCAGATCACACCTCACTCCTACCCACTTCTCCAAAGTGGGCTGGCTCAGGGTGGAGGACAGAGTAAAACAACTTGCACTGAGCCCAGTCTATAAAATATGCTACACCTCGCTGATACCGACGTACATGTCCAACTACTTCCTTAACGTAAATGACCGCCATAACCACAACACCAGGGGGAGCTCCACTAACCACGTTAAACACAGATTCCGATCTAACAGAGGTCTTAACTCATTTTCTTTCTATGCCACATCAATATGGAATGCACTCCCAACAGGTATAAAAGAAAGGGCATCTCTATAATCCTTCAAAACCGCACTAAAAGAACACCTCCAGGCACTTTCAACACTAAACTAACACCCTCCCTTCCACATCCTACCTCCACGGATTGTAAATAATCAAATGTAATTAATCAAATGTATATACTTATTCTTATGCTTTCTGATCTCTCTCTCTATGTCCACTACTTGCTGTACAGATCCTACCAAGTCAGTCCTACACTGTTCCAATGTCCATTTCTCTGATGATGCAATTGTTGATGACTGAAGTGTTGATATCAACCAAACCAAACCTAACCCCCCCCCCCCACGCCCCCCCCCCCTCCACATCCCACACCCCGGATTGTAAATACCGTATTGTAAATAATTCAATGTACATACTCTGATGATTATCTTGTGTGATGACTGTATTATGATGATAGTATACAGTATACTGTATCTGTATCATGAATTAATTTAAGTGGACCCCGACTTAAACAAGTTGAAAAACTTATTCAGGTGTTACCATTTAGTGGTCAATTGTACGGAATATGTACTACACTGTGCAATCTACTAATACAAGCTTCAATCAATCAATCAATCATATGTGGAGAACATGCAAACTCCACACAGAGATACTGCATAAAAATAGGATTTTACTGGTTCAACCTTTTGGCACAGACGGGACCGACATCTCCAAGAAAGGCACTCTGTCATAGATTGAGATGGATGTCTGGCGCTCTGAAGAAGTTTGACCAAAATGAAGGAGATCAAGGATGCAAGACACCCATGTAGTTCCTAGAGGATACACAGACAGAAAACAGCTCATCTCAAAGACTTTGTATGGTATGTAAACATGTTTAGGATCATACAGACTTGTGTTTGTGAGTTGACCTGCTTTGGGATATGTTGCAATGAGTATGTCATCCGGCCTGGCCTGAAAGTTTTGAACATTGTCCCAGTTGTCTGTGAAATAATGGGTCATTGAGACTCCGTGGAAATCAAACAGTGCTGGTCGGAAAGACGAATCCATCTTTGAAAAAAATAAATATCTTGCATTTGGAATGGAAAAAGCAAGCAGAAAATAAACAATATCAATTCTTTGACAGTTCACATTGCAACATTGTATACATTAAATTACCCTTTAAGGACAGACATAAATATTCTGTAAAACACACACTCGTGAATGAGGCCTCAGGCCATACATACCTTAATTGCTGCAGAAGTTTTTGATATATTTCAAATTGTTATCTCCACTCCAACCGAAACCTCCCCAGTTGAGTCAACTATTTTCCTCCTTTCGTTTCTGCTTACATAAAAGGGCGGACCCTAAAAAGGGAAGTTATTGTCCAACCCCTTCCAGCTGCATAGATTTCACAAAAAATTAAAAACACATGTAATGTTTTTCTTCTTAGAGTGCCAAAGGAGAGCTTCGGTAGTAACGTAGCATGCGTAATTGCAGATTATCTAAGATGTGCAGTTAGGTTGAGGAAAATGCAAATAAAACGGAGTAAGAGAGGTGCACATTCCTCTGCATTTTAATGAGTCTTGGAGCATTTCCAAAAACACTTCCTGTGGCTGTTCAGTGGAAGCTAAGAGGGAGGAAGACCACACAAAAACACAAACTGGACAGCATTTTGTGTTCAGCCTAACATGTTGCAAACGTTTAAACCATCGTAATTGTTTGTTCTCACTTTTAAACTGTTTGTCCAAATTATACCACATGAAGAAAAAAGAGGCTGTCAAGTGATTATTTTTTTTTAATAAAATTACACACACTCTAAAACCGTGATTAACCATGATTAATCACGGGTTAATATTAGCTTGCATAAATAAAATTTGCTTAAGAAAATACCCCAATATTTGGATACAAATGCAATTTGGTTTACTAGTTGGAAAGTCATACAGGAATGTTTTTTTAAATGTTCTACTGAACTGCAAGTCATTGGTTTGCTCAAAACTTGGTGACAAAAAGTATTGCAATAATTAAGTGCACATTTTGAAAGTGTTTGCAATAATATTGCAAACATGGTACAGTTACTAATTGATAATGTACTAAATGTACTCATGTACTCATGTCTTGAAAACACAACTGAACATTTGACTGTACAATAGTTTGTCATCAAGCCAATTTGGCTGTTGATGTATTCACAATTTTAGCGGCTTTACTTCATTCATCAAAATAGGAGTTTTGTTAAGGAAATGTTTAACAGACTTGTATTAAGTCCCACATGACACAAGTGTCGTTACAACATTTTTGCTGATATTATGCTCAGTTTAATGTTTTTCACTGCTCTGTTTTGTCTTGTTTGCCGTGTATTATCCTAGATGCTTCTAAATGTCATATATGACACAACATCAATGTTATGGATGGTAAGTGTGTTTGTATAATGATGTCCTTTAAATGTTTTTCAACATAAAGTTCTGTTGTTGTTGGACTGATCTTGTATTCAGTGTTTGTTCTCTCGTAAATACTCTAATTTCTGCAATTACATTGTTCCATTGTCCTAAAGGTACACTGTAAGAGCTAAACAAAATACCAATCCCATTACTAAAACAATGATGCAAAATAGTTATATATCCGCCCTGGTAGCTGTTTGCAATTTGCATTCTCTGTGAGTTTGCATCCCAGCGATAGGCACTCAACAAGTGTTGGTTATACATTCCTGATGGATGTGATCGTTGAAATACATTGAACTACTTTGACCGAACAACATTAAATGGCGCTTTTTTGGAAGTTGTTGTACGCTAAAATCATATTCCTCAACTTTTTATCGTGCAGGTAATTGTCCGTGATCGGATTTGTCATCAATACTGACGCACTGATGCTGACAATTCCAGGACTGCTCCAAGTTCATCACAATGTGCTCACCTACAGGTTCATCCAGAATCCCTTGGAGCTCCTATTTATTTCAATCAGAGCGTCAGGTAGGGTTGATAATGTTATAACTATAATACATTCTGCAAACATTCAGCATGGTTAGAAAAATAGTGACAGAGAATAGAACAAGGATGGACAATTCAACCCTTAACTCAACAATGAGTAGATGAGTGTTATGTGTGTGTATATGTGTAAATAAATGAACACTGAAATTCAAGTATTTATTTTATTTATATATATATATATATATATATATATATATATATATATATATATATATATATATATATATATATATATATATATATATATATATATATATATATATATATATATATATGTATATATATATGTATATATATATATATATATATATATATATATATATATATATATATATATATAATAAAATAAATATATATATATATATATAATAAAATAAATATATATATATATATAGCTAGAATTCACTGAAAGTCAAGTATTTCTTCTAGCCTGTGCATCGGTTGGGGACATCTCCACGCTGCTGACCCGTCTCCGCTCGGGATGGTTCCTGCTGGCCCCACTATGGACTGGACTTTCGCTGATGTGTTGGATCCGCTGTGGACTGGACTTTCACAATATTATGTCAGACCCACTCGACATCCATTGCTTTCGGTCTTCCCTAGAGGGGGGGGGGGGGGGGGGTTACCCACATATGCGGTCCTCTCCAAGGTTTCTCATAGTCATTCACATTGACGTCCCACTGGGGTGAGTTTTCCTTTCCCGTATGTGGGCTCTGTACCGAGGATGTCGTTGTGGCTTGTACAGCCCTTTGAGACACTTGTGATTTAGGGCTATATAAATAAACATTGATTGATTGATTGATTGATATATATATATATATATATATATATATATATATATATATATATATATATATATATATATATATATATATATATATATATATATATATATATATATATATATATATATATATATATATATATATATATGAAATATGCCCCCGCCCCTAACCACGCCCCCCGTCCCACCCCCCGAAATCGGAGGTCTCAAAGTTGGCAAGTATGACAATGGTTCACAAGTCCTTTTATTTTACAAGACGCTTGTTCGATTCTTGGCAACGTCAGTTCTCAAATGTGTTCATCACTGTAAACATTACATTTGTTAAAGTATTTATTCTTTTTATCCAGCTACCAGAAATCAATAGCTGCATTATGGAGAGGTTTAGTCAAAAAAAAAAAAAAGAATCGCCTAAAACAAAAAATAAAAATGCACTAAATCTCCTCTGTTCTGTACATCATTATCCAAGTTACAATACATATATATGTCATCTTCCTCTTTATACCATTTCCTCAAGGTGACATAAAAACATTATACAACCTGCCCTATCATATGAGTCTACCATGTTGGCAATATATATATATATATATATATATATATATATATATATATATATATATATATTAGGGCTGTGAATCTTTGGGTGTCCCACTATTCGATTCAATACCGATTCTTGGGGTCACGATTTGATTCAAAATCGATTTTTTTTTTCAATTCAACACGATTCTCGATTCAAAAATGTTTTTTTTCCGATTCAAAACGATTCTCTATTCAGTCAATACACAGGATTTCAGCAGGAACTACCCCAGTCTGCTGACATGCAAGCAGAGTAGTAGATTTTTGTAAAAAGCTTTTATAATTGTAAAGGACAATGTTTTATCAACTGATTGCAATAATGTAAATTTGTTTTAACTATTAAATGAATCAAAAATATGACTTATTTTATCTTTGTGAAAATATTGGACACAGTGTGTTGTCAAGCTTATGAGATGCGATGCAAGTGTAAGCCACTGTGACACTATTGTTCTTTTTTTTTTTATAAATGTCTAATGATAATGTCAATGAGGGATTTTTAATCACAGCTATGTTGAAATTGTAACTAATATTGATACTGTTGTTGATAATATTAATTTTTGTTTCACTACTTTTGGTTTGTTCTGTGTCGTGCTTGTGTCTCCCCTCAATTGCTCTGTTTATTGCAGTTGTGAGTGTTGCTGGGTCGGGTTTGGTTTTGGAATAGGATTGCATTGTTATGGTATTGCTGTGTATTTTTTTGTTGGATTGATTAATTAAAAAAATAATTAATAATAATAATAATAATTTTTAAATAAATAAAAAAAACAAAAAACAATGATTTTTTAAAAATGAGAATCGATTCTGAATCGCACAACGTGAGAATCGCGATTCGAATTTGAATCGATTTTTTCCCACACCCCTAGTACATATATACATATGTATATATATATTCGTTAGGTCAGGAAAAAACACGAAGGCTATTTCATCCCTTCAGGAGATTTTTCCACAGAAATCCCCTGAAGACCAGGGAAACCTGGGAAAAATCCCCTGGAGAGCAGGGAAACCTGCAAAACAGGCTTGTCGGGATGAAATAGCCTCCATGTATTTTCCTGACCTAACGAATATTCCGCTCTACCCCGGTATTGAGCACTTTCTAACGGATAAACCACAGTAACCTCGGCTTGGTTGGGGCCTGCTTGGTCTAGTCCCTGCATCTGTTGTGGTAGCTTGGTGCTGCAAGGTATTCCGAGGTGCTGCGAGTCGGCCAGCTGCTGGGGTAGTGACCTTGTGTCTGTGATCTTCTTTTAATTTTTTTATTTTATTTATTATTATTATTTTTAATATATATAATATTGTTATTATTATTATTATTATTATTATTTATTTATTTTTGAATATATTTTTGAATATATTTTATTAATATTATTTTTTATTTTTCCCCTCCCTCAGGGGGGGAACTCGACAGGGTGGTTGCTGGTTGTTCCATCTCCATCGTTGGGGTCCCTGCGGGTGGGGTGGGTGGTTCCCGTGGCCCCGTGCTGGGCGGTCCTGCGGCGGTCGGCTTGGGTGGGGTGGTCGGGGGCTTGCCGCGCCTTGCTCTCCGGGGGTGGTGGGTGGGCTTGTGGGGGCCCGGTTGCTGGGGGGTTGGGGGCGGTCTTTCTGTCCGGTTGCGGGGAGTTTCTGGGCCTCCTGGGCGGGGCGTCCCGCCTTTCTGCCCGTGTGGGGTGTGGTCTCTCGCTGGCTTGAGGTCTGGCTGTCCCATGCTTCTCTCGTGCCTTGTACTCTGCCGAGTGCGTCTGTCTGCGGCCTGCTGCTGGCTCTTACGGGCGGCAGGGTGGGCCTGACTCTGGGCTTCCTGTCGCTGGCCGACCTGGCTGCGTGGGGCCGGTGTTCCCTGGTTCCCTGGGCACCACACCTGCTGTTTGTGGGTTGGGCTCTCTGGGTTGCTGGGGCCGTACTCTGGCTCCCACACACACTGGGAGTCAAATATAGTGTACATACAAATATACATATACTCACATACATACCGTTATTCCTACATACATACATACATAGGTACCTACGCTCCCACTTACATACACAAATACAATACATACCTACATACTCAAAGTTCGTACATCCACACGCACATTCACTGTACAAACATACATATACACATACTGTACTTATACATTCACTGTACAAACATACATATACACATACTGTACATATACATTCACTGTACAAACATACATTTCCACATTATGTACAAACCCGTTTCCATATAAGTTGGGAAATTGTGTTAGATGTAAATATAAATGGAATACAATGATTTGCAAATCATTTTCAACCCATATTCAGTTGAATATGCTACAAAGACAACATATATGATGTTCAAACTGATAAAACATTTTTTTTTTTTTTCAAATAATCATTAACTTTAGAATTTGATGCCAGCAACACGTGACAAAGAAGTTGGGAAAGGTGGCAATAAACACTGATAAAGTTGAGGAATGCTCCTCAAACACTTATTTGGAACATCCCACAGGTGAACAGGCAAATTGGGAACAGGTGGGTGCCATGATTGGGTATAAAAGTAGATTCCATGAAATGCTCAGTCATTCACAAACAAGGATGGGGCGAGGGTCACCACTTTGTCAACAAATGCGTGAGCAAATTGTTGAACAGTTTGAGAAAAATCTTTCTCAACCAGCTATTGCAAGGAATTTAGGGATTTCACCATCTACGGTCCGTAATATCATCAAAGGGTTCAGAGAATCTGGAGAAATCAATGCACGTAAGCAGCTAAGCCCGTGACCTTCGATCCCTCAGGATGTACTGCATCAACAAGCGACATCAGTGTGTAAAGGATATCACCACATGGGCTCAGGAACACTTCAGAAACCCACTGTCAGTAACTACAGTTGGTCGCTACATCTGTAAGTACAAGTTAAAACTCTCCTATGCAAGGCGAAAACCGTTTATCAACAACACCCAGAAACGCCGTCGGCTTCGCTGGGCCTGAGCTCATCTAAGATGGACTGATACAAAGTGGAAAAGTGTTCTGTGGTCTGACGAGTCCACATTTTAATTTTTTTTTGGAAACTGTGGACGTTGTGTCCTCCGGACCAAAGACGAAAAGAACCATCCGGATTGTTATAGGCGCAAAGTTGAAAAGCCAGCATCTGTGATGGTATGGGGGTGTATTAGTGCCCAAGACATGGGTAACTTACACATCTGTGAAGGCACCATTAATGCTGAAAGGTATATACACGTTTTGGAGCAACATACTGTATGTTGCTATCCAAGCAACGTTACCATGGACGCCCCTGCTTATTTCAGCAAGACTTTGCCAAGCCACGTGTTACATCAACGTGGCTTCATAGTAAAAGAGTGCGGGTACTAGACTGGCCTGCCTGTAGTCCAGACCTGTCTCCCATTGAAAATGTGTGGCGCATTATGAAGCCTAAAATACCACAACGGAGCCCCCCGGACTGTTGAACAACTTAAGCTGTACATCAAGCAAGAATGGGAAAGAAGTCTACCTGAGAAGCTTAAAAAATGTGTCTCCTCAGTTCCCAAACGTTTACTAATTGTTGTTAAAAGGAAAGGCCATGTAACACAGTGGTGAACATGCCCTTTCCCAACTACTTTGGCACGTGTTGCAGCCATGAAATTCTAAGTTAATTATTATTTGCAAAAAAAAATAAAGTTTATGAGTTTGAACATCAAATATCTTGTCTTTGTAGTGCATTCAATTGAATATGGGTTGAAAAGGATTTGCAAATCATTGTATGTACCCCGCCTTCCGCCCGATTGTAGCTGAGATAGGCTCCAGCGCCCCCCGCGACCCCCGCGACCCCAAAGGGAATAAGCGGTAGAAAATGGATGGATGGATGTATTCTGTTTATATTTACATCCAACACAATTTCCCAACTCATATTGAAACGGGGTTTGTACATATACTGTACAAGTACATATGTTTACATACACTCATGCACATAATCATGCACATGACGTCACAGGTTCAAGATGGCGGCGCCCTGAGATTAGCAGCCTCTCGGCTGCTCTATTTGTTAGTAAAACTACCCTTTTAACCACTCTTTAAACTGAAAAAACAGGATGGAGAAGAACATTAGAGAAATAAACAAAACGCTGGAGAGTTTGGCGAGAGAAGTCCGCGAAATATCGACCAAACAAAACCAACTCGTGGACCTCTTAACCGAGGTGCAGGGGCTCAGGAAAAAGATTGAAGAGAGCTCCCTAACGATAAAAACACTACAAACAAAGGTGGACAGTCTGGAGAAGCTCGAAAAGATAGTCCATGAACAGGAGAAAAGAGTCCAGGACCTGGAGCTTTTTACAAGGAAGGAAGATGTGATAATCAGCGGAATTGATGTGAAACCGAGGTCTTATGCTGCAGCTGCCGCGGCGGGGAACAATGGGGAACCCAGCGAGGAAGAACAGCTATCGCTGGAATCCCAGGTTGCTAACTTCCTGAACAGCATGAACATTAATTTCGACAAGAACAACATCTCAGCTTGTCACCTTCTTCCGAGAAAGGACCGAACGCTCAAACCCGCCATCATCATGAGGTTCGTGAATCGCAAACATAAAACGAACCTGCTAAGGCAGGGAAAGTTGCTCAAAGGAACCAACGTGTACATCAATGAACATCTCACATCAAAGAACGCCGAAATAGCCAAAGAGGCACGCATACTGCGAAAGGACGACAAGATTAAAGCTACGTGGACCAGAGATTGTAAGGTGCTCATTAAGTTGAATGGTGAAGCAGAGAAGGTGATCATGATACGCGAGTTAAAAGACCTCGACCCTTATAAATGACTATGTCTCCGTCTGTCTGGTTTGCCTGGGCTCAGTGGTGTGACTGTGAGCAGAAGAGGGGATTAGCACTGCTACTTTCAATCTCTCCCTTTTTACCATCTCCCAATATTTTGGTGTTTCTAGCATGGATCCTCTCTGAACAAGACGGTAGGCTAACTTTATTTTTTACAAAGCCCCATGGACACGAGCTGCACGAATGCTTTCACACTGGTTCCTCTGTGTCAATAACTTTTTTGAACGTTTTTTTAGTAGGCCTATGCGTTTTTTGCCAAGCTGAGTCACAGATTTTTGTGAACTGTTTTTGGGACACATTTCTCTCCACACCTCACTGGTGCGTGATCTGTCGGCCGTTTAACATACTGAGTCATGCAGGTCCGATGCTCTTTTCTGGACTGGAACATATTTTGTACTGGACGCTGGAACTGTTTTGGACTTGTTATTTTTACTCATTTATGCTGCTATTTTTGCGTTTGCGTGTCTGGAGTGAGTGTGTATATACCGGTATGAATGTGGCTGTGCTGTGTGAGTATGCGTGTGTAATGTGCACCGTGGAGTTATGCTCCTCGTATGGAAATATGAACACTAACGTCAATCTACACAGGAGATGTCATTCGGTGGTCGTGAGGGTGTGGAAGAATCCGATAGGGTATACCGTGGACGGTGCGGGATTGGGGACTTATGGGCATGGACATGGACACTGGATCCAAGTAATCAGGCTAAGGGGGGACCGCAGCCTGGGAAGGTATGAGTGGCACAACTACAGTACATCCATGTTAACCACCATGATGCCATCCTACAACCACAAATACTATGCCTATACTATATCAATCATTATATTTATATACTATACTATGACGTCATGCTATTTCTATATGACAACTATGATCATGTTTAGCTTTGGGAATATAACATCAGCATATTTATTATGTCATGAGTTTAGCATTGGGAATATAACATCAGCATATTTATTATGTCATGAGTATATTTATTATATTATGAGCATATCAATTATTCTATTACTGTGCACTGGCAATATAACATCAACCCATAATGGCTGAGACAACTGAAAATCATCCGTCAGGATCTGAATATATAGATTAAAAATTGCATGACTTTGAATGTCAAGTTGACCCAGATAAACATCTGTTCAACTCAATTAATTCCTTGTGTGATTACTATACAGAGGAACAGCTTAATGATAGTGTTAGTCTAGACAATAACTTTTCTCTAATACACTTCAACTGTAGAAGCGCATATGCAAATTTTAATAAAATCAAAGAGTATCTGAGTAACTTGAAAAGTAAATTCAAAATAATAGCTCTGACAGAAACATGGATAGATGAGGAGAGAGGTATCGACTTCTCCATCGATAATTATGAGCTGCATCACAGTAATAGAATAAATAAAAGGGGAGGGGGCGTGGCCCTGCTTGTCCACCGTGACTTGAAATGCAAAGCAGTAGAACGTATGACGATGGTTATTGATGATTTGCTTGAATGTATAACTGTGGAGATTGAGATGGAAAGGAAGAGAAATGTCATCGTTACGTGTGTATATAGGGCACCGAGGTCCAGAGTAGATGAATTTAATGATAAACTTGAAGAAATACTGTGCCATCTAAATGAAAAGAAAACATATGTCATGTGTGGGGATCTAAATATTGATTTGCTGAGCGCTCCTAGAAATACATCAACAAGCGAATATCTAGAGATACTGTATAGTAAAGGATTATATCCGTTGATCACCAAACCAAGTCGAATAACAACAACGTGCGCCACACTGATTGATCATATCTTTATAAATGTTGTAGAAAAAAACAAAATCAAGAGTGGATTGGTAGTTAATGATATCAGCGACCATCTACCTGTATTTTTTACTTATGAGTGCCAAATCAATGAGGGGGACTGTCAAGTCAACAGGGAGAGAGAAGAAACAGCCCACAAATATGTAAGGAAAAGATTAAGAACCGAAGCGACAATTGACATGTTTAGAAGCGACCTTCTTGAAAGGGATTGGATGGAGGTATATGTAGGAGAGGTAAATGATGCATATGAAGCTTTTTTAAATATATATTTATCACTGTATGAAAAACATTGCCCAAATATGCTATATAAACAAAAGGACAATTACAGTGAAACTCCTTGGATCACAAGGGGACTACAGAATGCATGTAAAAAGAAAAATAGACTTTACAAGGTATTTTTAAAATCTAGGACAAATGCAGCAGAAATTAAATATAAGGTTTATAAAAACAGGTTGACAACAATAATGAGACAAGCCAAAAAAGACTATTATAGTAACTTGTTAGAAAAAAATAAAGCCAATATCAAAGGAACATGGAACATATTGAAAAAGGTGATGGGAAGCACACCGGGACCTATCAGCCCGCCAAACCACTTTGTAAAAGAAGAAAAGATAATAAAAAATATGGACGAAGTGGCAAATGAGTTTAACTCATTTTTTGTAAACGTAGGTCCAAAACTAGCAGAAAATATAGAAAAACATGATGATGGGTCATTTCAGAATGGGTTGGGAGGTGGAGGCAGAGTACTTAAGTCAATGTTTTTGGGAGAAGTCAGTGAAAATGAAATTATAACAATTGTAAATAAATTAAAGAACAAAACATCAACAGACGATGATGGGTTAGATATGATAATTGTAAAAAAGACAATTGACTGCATCATTGAGCCTCTCTGCTATATCTTCAATCTCTCTTTCAATACAGGGACCTTCCCAGATAGAATGAAGGTAGCAAAGGTTATTCCACTCTTTAAAGATGGGGATAAGCACATGTTTACTAATTACAGACCGGTATCACTTCTGTCCCAATTCTCTAAGGTGCTTGAAAAAATATTTGTACAAGGGTCTGTTCTGGGACCGAAACTATTTATTTTATACATAAATGATATCTGTGATGTGTCAAAATTACTCAATTTTGTATTATTTGCTGACGATACCAACTTTTACAGCTCTGGACATGACTTAAATGAATTACTAAAGAGTATGGAACAGGAAATGGTCAAACTCAAAAAATTGGTTTGACGTTAACAAATTATCATTGAATTTGAAAAAAACTAAGTTCATGATTTTTAGTAAGAGAAAAAAGCCTGAAAATATTGTACTGTCAATAGCTGGAACAAGCATTGAAAAAGTCTCTGAGATTAGATTTTTGGGAGTGATTTTAGATGATAATATTAGTTGGAAATCGCATATCTCACATGTTAGAAAAAAGATGGCTAAAAGTATATTTATATTAAATAAGGTAAAAGATGTATTAGATTATAAAGCAATGCGTACACTGTATTGTGCACTTGTACTGCCTTATATCAATTATTGTGTGGAAATATGGGGTAGTACATATAAGAGTAACACAAAGCCACTGTACCTCCTTCAGAAGAGAGCGATCAGAATCATACACAAAACAGGTTATAGAGAGCACACAAATGGATTATTTATTAGCTCAGGACTTTACAAATTTTATGAACTAGTTGAGCAGCAGACATTATTGGTTATGTTCAGGGCTAGTAGTCAAGAGCTACCAACAAATCTACAAAAAAATTTCACTTTAATAGAAAAAGAAGGAAGAAGGAAAGGGCACTTTAAGCATCAGCTTGCACGAACAACATCAAAACAAATGTGTACATCAGTGGTGGGAGTAAAACTCTGGAACTCTCTCCATAATGAAATAAAGCAATGTAAAAACACATTTCAATTAAAAAAAGTCTTTAAAAACAGAACTATGATGTTATATGAGCACTGACAAAAGGGACGCAAAGGGAAAAATAAGGGGAAAAAAATAAAAAATAAAAATAATAATAAACACACAAAAAAAACAACGCTTACATTATCCTACATGACTGTAGGTATTGTATAGTCTAGCTTTCCTTTCATTTTTTTTTTTTTCTTTATCAACATGCACTATGGATCCTTGGTTGAATGATCACATTGTTCTTAGCTTTGTTTGGTTTGAATGATACCTTGTTATGATAGCCTTGTTCTATTCAGTTTTGTTTGGTTTGAATGATTACCTTATTCTTTTTCAGTTTGTTTGGTTTGGATGATTGCCTTGTTCTTTTTCAGTTTGTTTGGTTTGAGTGATTGCCTTATTTTTTCAGTTTTTGTTTTGTTTGTTTATTTTTTGTTCAACTTATCTTGCTTGTTTATTCTTTTCATTGATTGTTTGTTCTATTAATTTCTATGAGTGTGTGCACTGGGTAGGGGTACAAACTTGTAGTTTTTAGGCAACAATAACTTTTCTTGTCAACTGGGTCATACATGTCCTGTAGCCTTTTTTACTACTCTAGAGTCTACGCCCCTGGTGGGTGGGTGCGTGTGGGTGTGGGTGCCTGTGTGTGCATATGTGATATATTGTTTTGTATTGATTTGTTGCATTGGATGTTCTAATGCACTACCGGCAAAGAGATACCAAGAAAATGTTTCTTTTGTGCGAAGGGGCAGGAAATATAAGATTTTCTTCATCCTGTTCCTTTTCGACATGGCTGTGTATTGAATGCAGTAAGGTATGTGAGATTGTTGAAATGTTGTTGAAATGTACACATCCAAGTACGAAATAAATAAATAATTGAATTGAATTGAATTGAATCACGTTTCATCAAACATATATTAACGTTGTTGCCCTCGGGGAAACCGGGTAACACATGGCACACTGACAAAGCTTAACCTATTGTTACTATAACAATCTACAAGGTTAATATAGGTTGCTTCTCTTTCTTCCCCTTAATTTGTCTGCATTATTTTGTATCTCTAGTTATCATTACGTATATGTATTGTTGCATTTGAACAACTGTATTGTTGATAATGGAGGTAAATTATTGGTATTGTTCATTATCAATAGCGCTATTATGACACTGCATGTCACAACGGCACTGAAGGCGGATGAAGGCTGCAACAGAGGGTGGTCTCCAGTCGTCATGGATCCATGCCACTGGATCAAGGCCCCTCTCTGCCAAGGACCGTGTGGTGACTGCAGGCGCATCAGTCTCCCCACGCTAAATGACGTCACGCGCAGGCGTCCTCCCGAATGGGAACCCATCCATTCTGAGGACAGTCATACTCGACTACGAGTGACTGCCGATGATGATGATGATGATTTCTTTGGTATTTGTATTGCTCAATTTGTAGTGTAATAATGCTCATTGTCATTTCTGTATTATTGTTTATTTCGCTAATTGCTTCTTTGCTATCACTTTTACCATCATATTTGTACATATCGTATTTGCTGATGTTGCTCTATTGTTGTTGTTGTTGTTGTTATTATTGTGTTTGCTGTTGTTGTTTTGGTCTCTCTGTCTAATTCCCCTCTTGTCCCCACAATTCCCCCCTCTGTCTTCCTTTTTTTCTTTTCCCTCCTGTTCCGGCCCGGCTGCAACAAATGATAATATAAATACATTTAATAAAATAAAATACAAATAAGGCAACAAGAGAAGTATCCTACACTTCTCTTTTGTAAAGTAAATCTGAACAGCCGATATGGGCATCTACATCAACTATATGATTTGCCTGAGAAGCTGGACAGGGGGAAAAAATTAAAGAAATAAAAATAATTAATAAATAAAATTAAATAAAATAAAAAAATAAGATATATATATGTACAGTATATACTGTATGTATATACCTCGCACACTAATTGACTGAAAGAGCGTGCACTTTCCGGGCATTCACCCGCCACTGCGGCGCAAGCGCAATGTCACGTTATCGATGGGAAAATGCATTTTTAGACAATATGAATTGCCTGGCTGGCTAGGAGACCCAGAGAGTAACAAACGGTAGAAAATGGATTATAAAGGACTGATTAAAAAAAAGGATATATTTTTATGTTTTTTATTTTATTTTTTTAAACTTGGGACTTCCTACGGGCCGGATTTTGGAACCTGGCAGGCAGAATCCGAGCTGCGGGCAGAATCCGGGCTGCGGGCCGTAGTTTGGGCACCCCCTGACCTAGAACGTTCGTGAGCAAAGTCTGAGGTAACATGGTGGCCGAAAATCTTGCTGTCACGTGACCTAGTTCCGTTCTCGGTTACTTATGATGTCAATGGTAGTAACAGACAACCTTGGTCTAAACTGTCATACTGGTTAAGACCAAAAACTAAACTCAGGGTAATGTTGCTCATTGGACACAGAAAGGCGTTGGGGGCAAAAACAAAACGGTTTTCTGTTTACTGATTTTGCACTATTGGCATTCTTTTTGTTCAAATAATTGTATGTAATACATTGGAAAAAAGAGGAAAAATAATTATGTTGTTGATAATGTAAATATTGTTCAATTGTTCACAAAATTGTTAAAACATTTAATATAAATATACAAATATTTATTTGCCTTGAAATATTTTTACTCAGTTTTATTCTGTTTACAATCATGAACAACAAGTTAATGGCAAAATTACAAAACCTTTCAACAATCTTGAAAATATTTAAGTAACAAGTGTATAAGACTTGCGTACGTATTTATCTGGTATCGAATCCCTACCCAAATTGGCAGTATCACTCAATCCTACAGTAAAATACCGGAACCGGAAGTTACCTCCCCGCAACAACAAAAAAACGTACACAGCAAAGATGGCGGCGGCCAGCGAAGAGACGGCAAAAAAAACACACGTGGAGAAAAACAAAAAGGTAGTTATGTTTAAAATAACATACCACTATAATAACTGTTCAAGACCTTTGTAGTTGCCAATCAAGATATAAATAGTTTTGAAGTAAGAGACAGTGTCACAAGAAACTTTAACGCGTGCTAACAGGGCCGCGGTTGTCAGACTCTTACCATACAATACCAAACGCGCCATCCTTTAAAGTCCAGGTTTTTTATTTAAAACCTCTACTGCTAATCTTACTTTGGATTGCTTCTTCTTGACAGCCTCCAGTCCGTTACTGGCGACAGCAGAAAAATGACGACAAAGGTGGAAGAAAGGCTGTCGACAAACAGCAGCAGAATTGTAAAACAATGTCCGCGACGAAGAGGAAGAAAGAAGATCCCAAAGAATGGAGGAAAAAAAAGAAATCCGAAGTAAGGCTGTTACAATGTATATAAATGCTGTGGAAATGTTTACCGGTTGCTCTTAATACGAAAATAACAAATTGCCATACTACATTTTTAAACGCCAAAGCGTCATGTACATATGAAATATCTACATCAGGGGTGTCAAACTTAAATACAGAGTGGGCCAAAATTTAAAACTGAACAAAACTGCGGGCCAGGGTTGAACAAATTAATCTTTTAATAGGGACCCAAACAAGTTTTGCATTGAATATTGAACAAGCAAGGCTTATATAACTTTATAGTGACATGCAAAGTCGAGTTTCAAATAATAATAATAATAAAAATATCAATGGCATATCAAATACAATTACAATTTTATATTTGCAGCCTTCTGAGGTAAATATTAACATAAACTTTTTCCACAGGCTAATACATTTGAAAATAAAATAACAATGAATAAACCAACCATTCAGGACTTTAAACTGCTCAGTTTGCAACACACTGATCTAATCTGATGTGCCCAAGCCAGATACCTGGCATCTTTTCTTGGATGCTAGTTAATTAATGTCGGGGCTCAGGCTTTGAGCTGAGGCAACCTTCATTATCGAACAAAGGTGTTCATCAGTCATTATATCTCGTAGTCCACCCAGACCACAGTCTTGGGGGCGCGCCTTAAAGGCACTGCCTTTAACGTCCTCTACGAGCTGTCGTCACGTCCGCTTTTCATCCATTCTAACAACGTGCCGGCGCAGTCACAAGATATGTGCAGCTTCTGTAAGCACACACACGTGAATGCAACGCATACTTGATCAACAGCGATACAGGTTACACTGAGGGTGACCGTTTAAACAACTTTAACAATGTTAGAAATATACGCCACACTGTGAATCCACACCAAACACATTTCGGGAGAACATCCGCAACGTAACACAATATAAACACAACAGAACAAATACCCAGAACCCTTTGCAGCACTAACTCTTCCGGGACGCTACAAAATACACCCCCCGCTACCACCAACCCCCTTTCCCCCACACACACCATGTAGCGTCCTGGAAGATTTAGTGCTGCAAAGGGTTCTGGGTATTTGTTCTGTTGTGTTTATGTTGTGTTACGGTGCGGATGTTCTCCCAAAATGTGTTTGTCATTCTTGTTTGGTGTGGGTTCACAGTGTGGCGTATATTTCTAACAGTGTTAAAGTTGTTTATACGTCTGCCCTCAGTGTAACCTGTATCGCTGTTGATCAAGTATGCATTGCATTCACTTGTGTGTGCGTGCAGAAGCCGCACATACTATGTGACTGGGCCAGCACTCGTTGGACTGGATGAAAAGCGGACGTGCCGGTTTTCGGGAGGGGCACTGAAATTTGGGAGTCTCCCGGAAGGGTTGGCAAGTATGAGAATTAGCGGGGAATGCGATCTTACCGCGGCACCGCCGCTGTATATAATCAGTGGGCCAACTCTAGTGTTAATTTGATATCGCCTCAAGGACCAAGTTAAATTACACGGCGGGCCAATTTTGGCCCGCGGGCCAGAGTTTGACACCCATGATCTACATGATGTTTGTATATCAATCCATTTTCTACCGCTTGTGCCGTTCGGTGTCGCGGGGGTGCTGCAGCCTATCGCAGCTGCATTCGGGCGGAAGGCGGGGTACACCCTGGACAAGTCGCCACCTCATTGCATGGCCAACACAGATAGACAGACAACATTCACTCTCACAATCATACACTAGGGCCCATTTAGTGTTGCCAATCAGCCTATCCCCAGGTGTTTGTATATAGTTCCTTTAAATTTGGTGAATCAATCTATCTGTATTGTATGTTCTAATGACTATTGAAAATATAATTTAATTCCAGTTTCACAGTTACTATGCACCAGATCAGCCATCAGTCAGAGCCAAACTCAGAAAAATAAATAATGCAGAGTCAATATTTAAAATTTAAAAAAGGAGAAGTAGCGTATTGCCCGCACAGCTGATTTGGGCTTTGTTGTGTCGATATGGGCTTGTAGATCGTTGACCCTTTTAATTGCACACAGTGCATTCTGCGTCCCATGTGTCACAGCCATGATGAAAACACGGATACTTTTTCTGCAAATCATCCGTGAAGTTGCATTTACGTTTCGACATCTCTCTTCTGTGTCCTGTCTGTCTCTCGACTCCCTCGCTCTCTCTGTCTCTGCCCCTCCCTCACAAATACTGCTGCAAGCACTCGCCTCCACAATTTGTTTTGTTTTTAACCCGTTCTTAACCCTGAACGTACATTGAAAATACATGCAACCCTAACTCAAAATGCCGGACATTTGAGGCATTTAAGAAATCCCGCCGGGACAGCCACGCAAAAGAGGACATTTCCGGGTAAAAGAGAACATATGGTTAGTCTAAGATATGCATATAAAATGTTAAGAAAATCATTTAGTTAAATTAAACCAGTATTATAGACAGGTCTTGTTAAGAGAAGTTCAGTGATATAAGTGTCTTTTTCCTATGATAAATATTAACAAAGTTATGATTGTTTTAACCAATTTTTGGTCAACCTCTACAATACAAAGTCAGCAGGGCTCAAGATTTTAGGTGTGACCTTTTTGTTAAAAATGCCATAACTTTCTTAATATTTACCCAGTTTTAAAAGGGTTTATATTGTTGTGTTAAACAAAGAAACATAAAAATAGGTTTCATGGTTAACGTGTATTTTGAATCGATCAAATTCATGAAATAAGCATAGGAGGTGACGAAAATCTAAATTTCAAGATTCGATAATTTTGGTGTTGTGGATAAACAAGGATATGTGTTCTACGTCATGAGTATTGGTGTATAGTGGTGACGAAAACAATGCAAACGCAGTTGAACTCTGAAAACAGTGGTCCTGTCTAAGGCTGCAGCTAACGATTATTTTTCTATCGATTAATCTATAGATTATTTTTCCGATTAATCGGTTAATCTATAGATTTTTTTCCGATTAATCTATAGATTATTTTTCCTTTTACCGATTATTTTTTTATTTAAATTGAAGATGAAAAAATAAATGTAGGCCCGTTTTTTCGAAAGGCATGGCTTTTATTTACAAAAAAAAAGAAGTATGGCCACTCAGTCAACATTGACAACAACATGACAAAATATTCTGTAACAATGTAAACATTTAAAACTTTTAACATTTAACAAAATTAAAAGTAGCTTATTTGCTTTAAAATGTGCAAATATAAAAGTAAACATCCAGTGCAAATCTTAATATTCTGCAATAGTATAAGCATTTCAAAAGTAAAATAATTGCTTATTTTGCTTTAAAATGTGCAAAAATAAAGATAAACATCCAATACAAAAAAGTGCAAAACGAAATATTCTGTAACAACAGTGTAAACATTTCAACAAAAGTGAAAGTATTGCTTATTTGCTAAAATGTGCAAAAATAAAGATAAACATCCAATACAAAAAAGTGCCAATCTAAATATTCTGGAGCACTGTAAACATTAAGTATTGCTTTTAAAATGTGCAAAATAAACATCCAGTCCAACACAGTACACAATAACCAATTCTACTCATTCCAGTGAGTGACTAACAGTTGTAATGAAGAAAGGTTAGCATGTCTACATGCTCTGGTTCTTTTCTTGTTTACAATATTCCCAGCAGCTGAAAATAGGCGCTCAGAAGGGGTCCATGTGGCTGGAACTGAGAGCTAATTAGCCTTCACCTCAAGCTAGGACTGCGAGTGAGCTGAGCTGCAGTTTAAGTTTCTATAAGGTCAACGGGCTCATAGTGATGTTACTAGTAGTTGACTGGGAGGTGTTTATTATCTTTTGGGGAGAGTCCGCTGCCTGATGCTCACCTGCTAAACACCTATCTATCTGCTCGACGCTGAAGCGCTGACTACATGCGCTCTGAATACGCACTGCTGATTGGCTGGTAACGTTTTGAATACGCACTGCTGATTGGCTGATAATGCTTTGTGTGTACCAATCAGATGGTTGTGTGGGTGGGACAATGCTGCGTGCTGAGACAGAGGCAGAAGGAGCAAAGCAGCTTGTTAAGACTTTAGCTTTAGCTTAGAAACTCGTTCGGTACACCCCCGTACCGAACCGAAAGCCCCGTACCGAAACGGTTCAATACAAAACACGTACCGTTACACCCCTCGCAGATACAAATGACACATTCATGTTTTTGTGTAATGATGACAACGTATGCTCACGCGGGCGATTGACTAGTTGGTTTTCTTTTCAAATGTTCGTTCATAGCCGTTGTGCTGCTATGATAGGCCATTTCCGCTCGACACAGCGTGCATACAACAACATTATTAGGCCGTGTATTGAAATACTCCCACACTTTTGACGACTTTTGGCGTGATTTTTTCCCCCTCGCTCGCACCGTCTGCTTTGCGGTCCGCCATGACGGTAGTGTGACGTAAATATGCGACGCTTCGACGCACAAAAACGGCGTCGACGTATTTACGTAACCGATGACGTCGACTACGTCGACGCGTCGTTTCAGCCTTAGTCCTGTCGCTACTCACAATGGAGCATTCAAGCCTGAAACGCTCTGAGTGGCCGCTGCGGAGAGCCAGCCAGTGGCGAGTACACACATACTTACACCCTGTTCCTGATTCTAAACCAGATTAAACCCTTTGCTGTGATTGACATATATTCCATTATTATTTTAAATCAGTGACAAAGCTGGTGAGAAGCATCCATGTATGCAAATGCTTATTGGATACACATTATGTTCAAGTACTACTATGCTTTTTTATACTTCCATGCACACACTTCAGTCTTGCTTTTGAATGTTTAGATTTTTGAGGACGCTATAACGTACCTACAAAACGGTACTAAAGTAGGCTACCTGGGCTGCCCGGTCAGAATTACTCTCGCACAACCTAGTGTGCTGTGCGTGCCATAACCTTTTTTGTTTAAAAAAAATCATATTATGTTTATAAACTCAGGAGATATGTCCCTTGGACAGATGAGGACTTAATTTATGACCAATGTATGATCCTGTATCGGATTGATACCCAAATTCGTGGTATCATCCAAAACTAAAGTAAAGTATCAAACAACAGAAGAATAAGTGATTATTACATTTTAACACAAGTGTAGATGGAACATGTTAAAACAGAAAATAACCAGATATTAACAGTAAATGAACAAGTAGATTAATAATACATTTAATACCGCTTGTCCTTAATAATTTTGACAAAATAATAGAATGGTAAACGACACAATATGTTACTGCATATGTCAGCACCCAAATTAGAAACCTTTGTTTGCTTACTCACTTATAAAAAACAAGTTGTCTTGTATGTTCACTATTTTATTTAAGGACAAAATTGTTCTTGGATTGCAATAAGAAATATATGTTTAATGTACCGTAAGATTTTTTGTTAAAATAAGGCCAATAATGCAATTTTTTGTGGTCCCCTTTATTTAGGAAAGTATTGAAATACATTTTGGCACCGGTACCAAAATATTGGTATCAGGACAACCCTAATTCATAGCAGTAATACTATAAAACAAAACATAATTTTCTTATATTATTTCTATTATTTATTTCAAAAATGTTAGGGCAGCTTCTCATGCCAAACCTTTTTTTCAAGTGTGTACAGCAACTGACATTAAAAGCTATAAAAGTTGTCTTCTTAGTGTTTACACTCAGTTCATGGTTGGGTGAGCAAAGCAAGAGAGATTTGCAACTGTCATCTTGTCGTGCTTGAATGAAAACTAGACCTTGTTTATGAACAATTTGTTTTCAAAAAAGTCACAAAAACAGGTAAAAATGTATTCATACATACCAGATACAAAGTAAAAAGGGGCGCTGCCGCCAACATACACTCAGTACAGAGTGAGAAGTGCCGCAAAGATACAAAAAAATTATGAGGAAAAACATAAGATTACAATGCCTAAGGTCCCGTTGTGGGAATACTTAAGCTTCAAATCGGCTGGGCGAACAAGCGAAAATGCCGTCCTGATCACGTGATAGCAATAAAGAAAAAGACAACGTCTGACCTCATTCTTCCAACTAGGAAAAATGCACTTTAAGATGTTAAACATCTATTTAGGTTAAATATTTGCTTACAGAAACGAGTCAATTTTATTTTTGTTTGTTTATTTCCTTCACTTGTTATTTACGCAGTTTTATACATTTTAATGTATAACCTATAAAAATCACAAATCTATTTGCAATTGCAATTTTGGAGAGAAAAAACGCAGTTAGGTTTTTTCTCAAAATCGTGCAGCCCTACCGAGGGCTAAGTAAAATAGTAAGGGGGACAACTGGGATTCAGCCCACGTGTTTGTCTTATCCAGTTGTTCACGCTCTGTCTCAGAAATGGGATCCTTTCCCAGGACGCGCTCCTTTTCCGGAGGCCTCAATGAAGAAGTTTGCAAGGCAAGAGAAATCAACAGAGAAGGTGAGCAATCTGTTAATATTTATTTTGAATATGCTGGTTTAGATGTTGTCTGTTGTCACTTTGTTTTTTCTGTAGATCTCAAGGAGTTTTTTTAAGCTGAAAGCTGCGATTGATCACTCGGATAAAACTTCACAACTGGCCCAAAAACAAGCAGCTCGGTTTGATCTTCTTCTCCCAGAGGAAGCAGGGTAAAAAACATTGAAAGCTGCAGTATTTCATGTCTCACTGTTGCAGACTTTTGTCTTAAAATTGTCTACAATATCAGGTTTTTAGAAGGTGACAAAGACGAGGACACGTGTACAATCTCACAGCAAGATATTGCAGAGGCTGTGGATATAACGTCTGGGGCCAAGGTGGGGATTGTCCTTTTTGTCGTGCCAGACAGTGCTTTTGTGACCCTTACATTTTATAAACAATCTTTGTTTTTGTGCTAAGTACCATTTATTATTCACCATGGTAGTGATTCTGAATTTTGTCAATTGTTTTCCTCTACTCTGTTTCCAGTATTTCAACCTGAACCTATCTCAGTTTGGACCATACAGACTAGATTACAGCAAGACCGGACGGTCAGTTCTCACTTTTTATTGGCATTGTTCTGGCTTGAATATCCTTGGTTGTATCAATATTGTGGTTATTATTATTAATATTATTATTATTATCAGATTTTAGAGGATCCATTATGCTCATATTCATCCTTTTTTGGATTTAATATTTGGACTCCTATGGCACAGCTATGCATGATTACCAGCACAAAAAGCTTTGTAGATCTGCATAACTTTTTTGTATTTTCTGCATCCCGCGAAAACGGTCAGTGTATCGAACTACGCCATCGCTGAGTCGACTTCGCTCTGATTGGTCACATTCCTGAGGATTTCAGAAGTGCTGGCCACCACTGCGTAGCCCCACCTCCCCGTTTTCCCAATGCAGGAGTAAAGTCTTTCTACTTCTGCTTAGTGCTTTGCCTCTTTAGGAACACTATACAATGTTAACGTTCCCTCACACCTGGGGGCTAAAATCGCAATAATTGTAGACTGCAGAGCAGCTCACAGCAATATAACTTCCAAAGCAGAGTGGTGATCAGGGAAGGGGCAACCCTACACAATGCATGCACATGTAAGTCCAGCAAGCATTGACTTCAATGTGACTCCACTTTAAAAAAAAAAAGAAGAAAACTAAAACATGGCCTACAGAGCAGTCCAAAACTGTTGGCAGGGCTCAATTTCAAATGCATGAACCTTATCGTTTAACACGTTTGCATCATTGATCACAAGTATCCGACATTGTAACATTAATAGGTCAAAAAAGAGTAAACAATTAGCAGGTCCCTTTTAAACGAACAGCACAAGGCAAAGGGACATAACTGGTAGTATACACGGCTGACTTTTGTGCCGATAGCATTCATGCTTGGTGACTGTATGTGCCTAATGATTCACCGATCAATAGGGATGATGTTTGATAAGAAATTATCTAGGGCTGCAACAACTAATCGATTAAATCGATTAAAATCGATTATTAAAATAGTTGCCGATTAATTTAGTCATCGATTCGTTGGATCTATGCTATGCGCATGCGCAGAGGTTTTATTTTTATTTTTAATTTTTTTTTATTTTTTTATTTTTTTAAAAATAAACCTTTATTTATAAACAGCAACATGTACAAACAGCTGAGAAACAATAATCAAAATAAGTATGGTGCCAGTATGCTGTTTTTTTTCAATAAAATACTGGCTAGGATAGAAATGTAGTTTGTCTCTTTTATCCGATCATTAATCGATTAATCGAAGTAATAATCGACAGATTAATCGATTATCAAATTAATCGTTAGTTGCAGCCCTAAAATTATCGAGTTCGAGCCCATTATCGAATCCTCTTCTCGAACCGATTCCTTATCTATTCTCTTATCGAATCCAGATAGGTTGTTGTATATGGGAAAAAAAACACAATATTTGGTATAACAAAAGCTCACTTTTATTTTATAAGAAAAAAATAAAATAAATAAATATTGACTGTTGTTAGCCCCCTAAAAATTTTTTTACAAATAAATAAATATTGACTGTTGTTACCCAAAGTATATTAATTGGGATTTTTCAGAAAAACAAATATATACAGTAACACAAAAACTACCTGTCTCTGTGATCACTATAGGTGTATAAATAATACTATAGTGTTAAATAAAATCAGTCCCTTGGGCACAAAACTGAAAATAATACAGCTCTCCAAAAAGTGCACTTCTGCTGCTATTGGAACATCCTTCTGGGGTCCATCAGTGTGGCCTCCTCCAGGAATGACTGCACATCCTTGTGCTGGAGGGAAAATGAGGGACAGACACAGCATAGAATTAGGAGGGAAATTAGCTGAATGTGAAGACTAGGGTGTCTGTTATTAAGTCTAAGCATTCGTATGTGGAATTGAATGATGGAATGGATTAAGTAATGAAGTTAAACATTGTACTGATATGATCCACTTTAAGAGGTTGTTCAAATTAATAGTGCTTACAAAGTACAAAGAAGAATTATGAGAAATACTTTCAACCTTATTGAAAATAAGATATTCTTCATCTCAGTATATTAATAATGACTGAATTAATTAATTACATATTACAAAACTGTTGTATATACTAATTCACGGATGTTATTTTAGTATAAAAAGGTCAGTAAATGATGTATATATTTGTAAACACTCTGAAGTGGGAAAGGGATAGGATTAAATAAACTTTACTTCTTCCTACTCCTTTTCAGACATGATGTAAAGTGAAATGATATGAAACTGTGATGTGTTATGCAGTAAGTGTCTTCATGCACGAAATAAACTAAAGAAACAAAGAAAACACTAGTTTATTAGACAGACCTGCAAACTCTGGAGTGGTGTAGGCTACAAGATAACGTTAACGTTATCAGACACATACAAAAAGGCTAACGTTACCGTTAGCCACTGACTATGCTTAGGTAACGTTAGTCTAGCTAACATTACTGCAGTCCTGGTTGACATAAGAGGTAACATTATTTTAGCCTAAAGGCTACGAGTGAGCAGATATGGAAATTAACCGGCAACAGTTAACTTTAGTTACTCACCAGCACTCTCACTGGAAGTGGCGCTGCAGCTTGAAGCAGAGGAAGAGGGGTTTGCTTCGTCATCTCTGTCGCTGCTTCTCCACAACACCTTTCTCGAACGTTCAGGTTATGTACGGCCTGAACATGTTTCATCATGCTTGTTGTGCTTCCCCCCTTACATGAGAGCGAAGCCTGGCAATAATTGCAGATAGCCGTTTCCTCTCCGTATTTTTTTGTAAAATTAAGCCATGCCTTGAGGCGTTTTTCCGGCTGCATCTTTTTAAAAAAAAATTTACATTTTTTTTTATATAAACCTTTATTTATACATTTCAATTACAAACAGACGAGAAACAAAAACAGTACAGAACAGTACAAAACAGCGCCGGGGGGGTTGTAAATTCAAAGTAACTAAAATAGAATACAAAAAAGTATATATATAATAAACCTTGTTGTTGCTTCTGTATCTGCCGCCTAATGACTGAGCTTTGTCATTTTCTGGGACGTGCCACAGGGCATTTCCTGTGAGACGGCATTCGTTCCCAGGGATTCGAATAAAGAACCAACTCTTTTTCTTTACTATAGTGGCCTTTATAACGGGAACCGGTTCTCAAAAAGGGATTCGAGTCCATGGAATCGTTTCTTTTCTTATCGAACAACCGGGAGAACCGGTTTCGAACATAATCCCTACCGATCAATCAAATGTGTAGTCAGCTGCAATAGAGTCAAGCTTTACAGGCACAAAGCAAAAGGTGTGGCTAAGTATTTATAAGCCTAGCAATAGTATGAAACATATACTGTTTTGTTAGATCAACATACATACAGTGAAGGCTAACATTATTCACACTTTTAAAATTTTGTGTGAAGGGAACATTTTTAATTTAATAATTGTGTGGCTTTCAGCTGGAAATCACACAGGAATGTATAAAAATACCATAAAACGGTGCGTCAAGAGAGACAAAATAAATATTGTAACATGCTAATGTTTTGTCCTCATTCTTGGGTTTCCATTGGGGCCTGATGTCTGTTGGCGGTGTGGTGCGGCGCAGATGGTAGAGCCGTTGTGCCAGCAACGTTGCTTCTTTCTACTCCCTTTTGGACATGTTGAACTGCAAACCGTTTTGACGTAATTTTGTAAGCATGTTCGAATAAACTACAAACTACTTCAACTACAGCTAATTTATGAAAGATACTGAACATGTAAAAACAATTGTTTATCTCGCTAAGACTTTTGCTGCATTATTGTGTAATTTCCAGTCACAAGAACACATTCACCAAATAAAAATGTACTTTGGCTAGGTTCCAAAACATTTTAAGCTTAAATGTACAGAAGAATATTTTTGTCTGTTGTTGGTTCATTTGTGCGCATTAATGTTTTGATCAGTCACCTGCTTCTCGGTGGGAGGAGAGGCCATGTCGCATGTGTCGACTGGCAATCCAAACAGCTAATGTGTGAGATAAATGTGATGGAGTCCATCAACGATGTTAAGTAAGGCTTCCTCAGATTTATATTAAACACATATTACATGAAATTCCTATATTTAATAACAGTAATTGCTACAAATGTGCTCATTTCAGATGGCTTCACGCTGAGAACATGTTTGCAGTGGCTCAGAAAAAGTGGCTGTACATCTATGACTCAAATGGTATAGAGCTTCACTGCATCCGCAAATTCAACGACGTCCTTCGCATGCAGTTTCTGCCCTACCACTTCCTACTTGCTACAGCTGTAAGTTCATGATGTCGTACAAATTACCATGACTACTTGAATGTATATTATAAAGACACAAGTAGTCAGAGGCAACTCTCGATTAATTCATAGTTTTATTTAGACTTTGGTTAAACCCATTAGTTTCCCCTGAACCTAGGGCTGCATGATTATGGCCCAATTTTTTTTAATCAATTTTGAAATCATGATTACTAATCACGGTTATGTATTATGGTATGTAAAACATATTTTTATTGCCCTTTCTATTTTAAACAGACATTCTGTAAACTGGGCTTTATTTTCTAAATGAACCTTAACAAATAATAATTAATCAGTTATGAAATACAATTTACAAAAGACAAAGACCTAATTAAAAATAAATATGCCATTGCAGAGTGCGATCATAAAATGCAAACAAGTGAAAAAATTAAAAGTTTGCACAAAAGGCACATACTCCAAGGAACACACTGTACTGCTCACAGTATATATATATATATATATAGGACATGTGTCTGTCAAATAAAACATTATTACAACCATTATTTATGCGTGTCTGTGAGAGGTAGTCATAACGTCGGAGCTTTGCGCCGGTGGTGGGCTCTGTGAGCAACGTACATAAATCTATTTGGATTATTAACTTCATGTCCCGGGCAAACGATGGCGGTTGAGGAAAGAATGGAAGTGTTTTTAATGTTAAATCTCTTGCCGCAATTCAATAATTTGTTTAAATGTGCACACCAACGCAGCTTTACGGTGCAGCTCGTGTGGCGTTTGCTGGTTTATACGCGTGGGAGCATTTCCGGGTTTGCGGGAACGAGTGGGAGGATGCCTAGAGAACGCTGAACCATGCCGGTGTGTTCCGGGGTTAAAATGTGAGTCACTCTACGGGAGAGAAGGGCACCAATGTAATAATGCATTTATTTTTCCGAATATTTTTGGGAGCTACAGGCAACCGGCTGATCAACTGTCAGTCACTGTCTTACTTACTCTTACTCACTCTCACATGAGTCCACTGTCTTTCGGTAGCCCCTGGTAGTTGACTGAATGTTAGTTGTGTTTGACAGTCACAAACTTACCATTTTGTAGAAAGTCTTCTTGAAAGAGTGAATGCAATTATAGCCGCAATAAGGGCACTAATGCCATATTTTTTTTCACTTTAACATTCTGTAGGGCTGGAAGGTTATGGCAAAAATAATGATCACAATAATTTTGATTTATATTGACAACACAATTATTCATTCATTTGAAACCATGAGTATTTATTGTACCACCACCATAACTCAACTTTAAATATAATTTAAAAGAACAACAGATATGTAAAATAACAATAGTAACAACAATAAATTAAAGTAATATAATAAAACAATAAAATTAAGTTTTCTGTTTTAATTTTTTTAATTCTGTTTTGTTACCTTTTACACTTATTTTACCACTGTAGAGTGTGTACTTTTTGTGTCATAAATAAAATATATTAGTGCAATACATCTTTGTACAATTTTGACCAGTATTTTAAGTCGTAGCATAATATATTTTTTAAATGTATCACTAAGTGTCCAAAGTACAAAATGCTTGTGTATGGTACTTTTTTGAAACCTATCTTTTGTTAGCACAGTCAGACTGGATTGTGCACACAGCGTTGTTGTTGTTCTGTGCTTGACTAGTAAGTAGATGAATTTGAGGCTGTTAAAAAACAGAGCGAGCCTCTCAAGTTGCAAGTGCTGTCCTGTACATTGATCTTACATCAATGATGTTGTTCACAACAACACAAACAGATGAGATGCGTTGTGGGTGTATGGATTGTTCTTGCTAATTTTAGCTTTGTAGTTCAGTCTGTGTTTCAAGTGGCCATCTCGACATTGTTTAGTTTTGGACATGTTGCGGGGATGAATGAGCGGTACCGGACACATTTTTTTCCCAAACAAATGTTACTTCTCTTCTAAATGACAGCATTTCACTCACATTTGTGTCAATTTCCATGATATTCTGCATTTAACAACGGATTCAGTATTATTGACCAATTCTCTGACTCCATCCGTGGTTACGTTAACGTGGAAATGCCGTACTTTTTTTGTTGAGCTTAGTGACTATTAATTAGGCATACTAGCGCGCTGTGACAAATCAAAAGTAGCAACCATGGTGAAATCCCAAACTAGTAGTAGAAGTAGAAGTAGTCTTGTTTTTGTGTGTGCGCTCAGTCATCCGTTTCACTGTTACAAGATCAAGAAATTGCACGCACATTATGCGGCCCATTAATCGCTTTTTATATCATGATGTATAGTATAGGGATGTAACAATAAAGGGTGTAATGATAAACCGCTGTAAAATTCCAGATGGTTAGTTATACCGTTTAAATTTGTAATTACCGCATTTTAGGCAACACTGCTAACTTCCTGAAAACTGAAGCGCCGCAGCGCCTGCGCTTGTGCACTAGAGCTGTCAGGCTTGAGAAAACGTGGCGGCGACTACACGGACTTTGCTTTAAAAATGTTCCCTCCGAGTTAACGGAGCCGATCGCTTCGTTTCACTTCATTTCAATCACTTCTACTTCTGTGGAGTCTCGGTGTGCGTTTAAGAGCACATCACTGTTGGACGGGAAACATATTTGATAGAGATGTCCGATAATGGCTTTTTTGCCGATATCCGATATTGTCCAACTCTTAATTACCGATTCCGATATCAACCGATACCGATATATACCGTCGTGGAATTAACACATTATTATGCCTAATTTTGTTGTGATGCCCTGCTGGATGCATTAAACAATGTAACAAGGTTTTCCAAAATAAGAGAACAACTTCAACTCAAGTTATGGAATAAAGTGCCAACATGGCACTGCCATATTTATTATTGAAGTCACAAAATGCATTATTTTTTTTAACATGCCTCAAAACAGCAGCTTGGAATTTGGGACATTCTCTCCCTGAGACAATCCTGATACCCACTACAACTATGGGAAATACAATACTTTGACTTTCACAAAGTGCTTTTTTAAAAAAATTTTTTTTTAATAAACATGCCTCAGCTACAAAAACAATGAAGGCACACAGCTTCTGTCAAGAGTATACTAGAGTAATAAAGTAAACAATAACATAGTCCTCCTTTAGTGCAAGGCTGCCTGGTATACTGTAAAACAGGAAATTATAAACTGGGCTCAATGTGCCCTGCTCTAACGTATTTGTATGAGTAACACAAATGTGAGTGCTTGAAGTGGCCTACCAGTCAGCCAGAGCTTCTGAAATGCTGCGTTGAGACAGGGCACCTCCGTTCAGTGCAAGCTGCAAAGTGTGCGCCATGCAGGGCAGACTAGCCATACCAAACTCCACTGTAGCTTTTGCCATACTGCGTGCGTTGTCCCTGACCACAACGTGGGCTTTCGCCCTGGGGTGGTTTTTGTTGTATTTTTGTTTTTTCTCGGCGGAGTCTTTAAGCGACAACTGTGTTGTACTACTTTTTTTCGGTGTTTGCTTTTCATCCATCTTCCGCTTGTATTCATCGTGTAACTCCTTATGATTCTTGAAGAGGTGGGAGATGTAATTGCTCGTATTAAAGGAAGACGTCTTGGTTCTTCCTCGCATAAACAACTTTTTGCTGTCATGGCAAATTGCCAGTTTTTTATCCGTCAGACACACTTTAAAATAATCCTAAACCATAGACATGGTGTCGTTAGTCAGTCACTGAGCTCGCTGCCTTGTTAGCCACGGCTACAGCACCGCCAACAACACACTCTTGTTGTTGTTATGCTGCGCTCGCGGCGGTTTGATGAGGTCATCAAGCGTCGCCAGTAAACCTCTCATGCTGCAGTCGTCAACTCCTGTGTTGTGTGTGGGAGAGAGGAGAGGGGAGGGGCTGCTGACTGGGATATGTACCGCTCCGTACAGCGGCGTTTTAAAAAGTCATTAATTTTACTTTTTAAAACCAATACCTATAATTTCCGATATTACATTTGAAAGCATTTAGAGATGTTCGATAATATCGGCAGGCCGATATTATCGGACATTTGATGTTGCGGGTTTTTTTTTGAACGTGCAACTAGTGTCCTTACGTCAGCTGCTGGGCCTGAGAATTACCATGCAGCAGGCGATGTGTCGATAATGTTGCCACAACTTGTTTATAAAGTCTTTAGTTTGTAGACTGAGATGCTCACTCGTCCTTTAATTTAACTGCTAACTTTGTCAGTGTTTCAATAACATCAATACTAGCTATAACGTTTGTCATTTCATCGAATATGAAGCAGGTTGAGTTGTCAGTGAGGCACAAAGATTGTGTGTTAGATGTGGGAGGTATCACTCCCGTTTATTTTTGTTGGCCAAACTGTTGCACTAAAGTACATGGTTGTTGGAGAAAAACAAAGCGTGTTTATTTTAATTTATCTTCATCAGCCAAACTGCTTTGTGTTTCATATAGATATCAAAAACATGTTTTTGACATTACTTGTGTTTTTTCATTCCACAAAGTAATTACTTTAATAACCATTCATGTGACATAGCATTTTGTTAATGTTATATGGTGTATAAATAATACATATATGACAGATTTCTCCTCCAACTCTCAATGGATCTGTCCCTATACAGCATGTACGTGTACACACATTACTACATGTAAATGTATGTACATAATTTAAAAAATACCACTCTCTGTGAAATTTTTTAAATAGAAATACAAAAAAAAAGCTGATACTATTAATGAACAAAAACACAAATATGCGTCTTTAAATATCTAGATAACGTTTATCTAAAGCATTTTTATTATATATTACAAATTACATGATGGCGTTGCGTTCACATTTCAACACTGTTTTACCAAACATAATGAATAATCCTGAATAATAATCGTGATTTCAATATTGATAAAAAATCATCATAATTATTATTTTGCCCATAATCGTGCAGTCCTATGTGTAAGACTAGACCTCATATATGAACACTATTTATATACAGTATATGGACTAAATGTGCAGTTACGTTTTATGTCCATAAGGTGCCATCTTGTGAAATTTTCACATTTATTTTTATTTATTTATAGTATTATTTTGTTTCTGCCATATTACTTTGTTTATTTTGCTTGTGTTGCTTTCATATGCACATTCAACCTTCTACTTGAGGTACATATATACATTTTGAATGTGTTGTTTGTGTTTTTTTAAATAAAACCTGGTTAAAAGATTTCAGTTTAAGTAATTTTTGAAAATTTTGAGCACATTTAAAATTACCTCGATAATTATAACTGTGATAATGTAGGTCACAATAACCGTGATAAGACTTTTTCGTACCGTGACATCCATCCATCCATTTTCTACCGCTTGTCCCTTTCGGGGTTGCGGGGAGTGCTGTAGCATCCCTAGTATAATATGTTTTTATGATCGTAACAAGCCAAAATTTGATTGTCCAGCCCTTGGTGTCCGACTTCCTTTGTTCTAGTGTGTGTATTATGAAACTTTCTGCTGTGATGTGTTGTGGTTAATTTGTTGGTGTGTTCAGAGTGCCACAAGTTTCCTGCAATACCTTGACGTGTCAGTGGGTAAAGAGGTGGCATCCATTGGCACCAAGACGGGCCGCCTTGATGTGATGTGCCAGAACCCCCATAATGCCATTATCCACCTTGGCCACCCCAACGGCACAGTCACCCTATGGTCGCCCAATCAAAAAGAAGCCATTGTCAAAATGCTCTGTCACCAGGGAGGAGTGCGCTCTGTCGCCGTGGACAAGACAGGAACGTAAGTCACAAACATGGATGTTTTCTTTTTCATCAGTATGATAATCAATTACACCAAGGATTTTTAATGTGTGAGGAGGCCCTCAGAGGTGCAGCTTGAGAAAAATAGCAAAAAACATTCCTCAAACCTGTTTAGCTAACTTCCATTATGTTATATACTAAATTAATTGTCTTGCAAGTTTTGGCATTGCCCAGAGATCAATACTGCGACCAAAGTTGTTCAATCTCTATACCAGGGGTCGCAAACCTGTTGATTGCGAGCTACCAGTCGATCTTCGGGACCCTATCAGTTGATAGTGAAAATATTAGAAAATATAATTATTAATATGACATAAGTATGTGACAGCGCCACCCGGGAAGTGACCAACTGACCCGCAATCAGGCAAGCATTTTAACACCTGTACATGCACGCCTGCCTCTGTCATCCCGCTTTGTCTTTAAAAAAAAAAAATATATATATATATATATATATATATATATATATACATATATATATATATATATATGTATATATATATATATATATATATATATATATATATATATATATATATCATAATTGACGCAAGGGTAGATCTTGCTTTGGTTTTTGGCTGAGAACAGGGATCTTGGGCTCGAAAAGGTTGGTGACCACTGCTCTATATTAACATTTGTAAAGTTACAAAGGACTTCAAGTTAATACTATTTGCAGACGACAGGCCGGCCATTCGTTCAGGAGAGAACACACTTCTTAGAAGCTAATACGAATAATAACAGAAGACATTAATGAATTAAAGAGATGGTCTGACTAATTGAATCCTATTAAAATAAAATAATGCTATTTAATAACAGTCAAGGACATTGGGTCAGGGTAGGCAGATGAGGCAGAGCCTCATTTGTCCATATGGGGAAAAAACAAATAATAAAATCATAAAAAACAATATTTGTCCATAAAACTGTTACATATATAGTTTCTGTATGTTTAAAAGCACCTAACATTTACTTGAGTAAAAATCACAAAATTTGCACGCTAACAGATCATGAGGCTTTTGCGTGTAGAAGCTGAAGGCCCAGGTCCTCCAGTGCCTAAGTAGTATCCTGACTTGGCACACTGGGAATAGTTGGGGCAATAGAGGTAGCAGATGCATGTCTCTACAATGTTTAACCAGCAGAAGCGACGTTAGCCAACAATTTAATGTATAACAAACATGGCATTTGTAATACAGAAAGCCAGGATTCATGTTTGTTTTTTTTTGTCAGATGCAATAACTTGCTTTGAGTTAAATGAATAAATCTGTCCACCAATATAGAGGATTATATCCAACGAGTATTTTGTGTGTATTTTGCCATGATGTGCTGTTTCCTTCATGTCCACCAGAGGACACCATTGTCATGTGATCTGTTTTGGCAGATATATGGTGACATCAGGCATGGACAAAAAGCTAAAAGTATTCGACATCAGAAAATTCCAACCAGTCAAATCCTACTTCCTGCCTGCCGGAGCTTCTTCTTTGTCAATGAGCCAGCGGGGGCTGTTAGCTGCAGCCACGGGCGACGTCGTCCAGGTCTGTCACACCATATTAAATGAGCAATCATCTGGTGTTCATGAAGTAATGTTTGTCACATTTGGGAATAGGATTTGTCTTGGATAAACAATGCTTTTTATTATCACAAGCATTCACTAATAAACCCAGTTCATGTATTTTAATACTAACAGTACGGTATTTGAGAAGTATATGTCATCCAGCGCCCCCCGCGACCCCGAAGGGAATAAGCGGTAGAAAATGGATGGATGTCAACATTATATTACTAAATCCTAAAACATGTACTCCGCCCCCCCAGGTATACAGGGACGTGTGGAGCTCTGAGACGGTGACTAAACCCTACATGGCTCACAGAGTACGGACAGCCGCATGGGGGATGCACTTTTGTCCCTTTGAGGATGTGCTGGGAGTCGGACATGGACAAGGCTTCACAAGCATGCTTGTACCAGGTCTGACTTTGTCTTTTTTAAACTAAAAATTAAGCCCAAAATGTTATTATTTTTCAGTGAAAGCACACTATTACCAGATAAATATATTAGAAACAAATGATTCAAAATAGTGGCAACATTTCCAATATTGGTCATACTCTGTCATTACATTCCTATCCAAATATTTGTAGTAGAATGATTTAGATTAATTTAAAACGGCATATACACTGAATATAATATTTTAAATATAAAACAAACCAAACAGAAGTGCCATTTTCCCCATAAAGGGGCACTATTACACAATACCAACTTGTCTTACCTATTGCTACCTGCTGTTTTGTCTGGGATCTGCAAAGGTCTTGCAGAGATATTTGTAAAATAATCTTGCGTTCCTTCCTACTTCCCTTAAATGAGCCATTTGGATTTTGCACAATTTATAACGTCACCGGTTTGGGAAAATGTCACCGGATTATCTCTTATCTATATGGCATAAATGTAACCAGACGGCCTTGTGCGTGTCCACAATGCTAGTCCGCACTGTAGTCAATAAGCATCTTCTTTTTCGCTATCCCCCTGTTGTGGGGCAGACTTGGTCGTGCATGGACATGCATCCTCCGCTGTTGCCATTTCTAATACAAATACATAGTTCGAACTTATGTCAGTAGACTCGCTACGGAAGCGCTAAAAATTACATCAAAGATGGTGGGGAGACGACGCAGTCGAAGTGAAGGCGAGTAAATAAGACCCGCCCACTAAACGGCGCATTCTCAAGAGGCGGCCAGAAAGCAGCTTGAAAACGGTCTGTTAAACATGATCTATGCAAAAATGTTACCAAAAAAGCACCAGTACATGTTATGTAGACAACAAGGAAGTGTTTTAAATTTTGTGAATAAAATAATAATATGAACTCTTTATAATCTTGGAACCAAACTTTTCATATGCCGATTTTGTATGAAATGAAAAGTTCTGTATATAAAAAAATATATTTACTGCAAAATTTGGCAGGGGTGTGAGTAATTTTTTACTTAAATTTGGGCTGTATACATTTAGAATGTGACTGACACAAAACAAATATTAGCTGTAACTATAAGGTATCCGAACATAACATTACATTCATTCCTTGTTCATTTCCAGGAGCGGGCGAGCCAAACTTTGACGGCCTAGATTCCAATCCATACCGCAGTGCTAAACAGATGCAGGAATGGGAGGTTAAGGCCCTTCTAGAAAAGATCCAGCCTGATCTAATCAGTCTAGACCCCAGAGATTTGGGGAAGGTTGACTTTGCCACCTTCCAGCAGCGGCACCAAGACCGAGTGGAAGCCCTGGTCAGTCTTAAGTGGCTCAAAGATTTAAGTTACTGTACATTGCTCTGTGACGCTAACTGTTGTTGGTTGCTTCCCCAGGGCTATGATCCTCTTGCTAAACAAAGATTTGTCCCAAAGTATAAGAAAAAAGGTCGCAGCTCAACTGGCAATGTGGAAAAGCGGAAGCAGCAGGTGGCTGACGGCGATAAGAGGGTGAATAAGCACATTAAATCCAGTGGGCAATTACATTTTGTGTCTTTGTGCTTGTATCCACTGAAACTTAACATTGTCAAATGATTCACAACTTTCAGACTCTGATAGCCCAAAGTATGGAAGACAAAATGAAGATGCAGAAGGAAAGAAAAGCAAAGGAAAAAAGGAAGTCAGAATTATTCAGCCAAAAATCAGCTTTGGACAGATTCAGGAAATAGAAGAGGACGCACCCTGATGCCAAAACTCTTCACATCCTGTGCGAGGGACCGTTTCACAACACAACCCCCTGTGTGAGAACAAAACAAGTCATGCTGCCACAACATATAAAGATAATTAATTATGTAAGTGATGTTCATCTGTAATCAATTTTGAGTGCTATGTTGGGGCAACTTTTGCCTAAAGCACTTCCTGTCAGCACAGGCAGCTGTCAACTAGCACATGCTTTTAACCATGACTGTTTTTATAGGCAAACTGACTATATGGGTCAGATAAGACCAAATAAACACACTGTCAAACCTCTTGAGTAGAGGGGAAAAATAAATAAGTTCGGCTTGCAAAGTTGTATGCAGGTTGCTGCTTGTCAGTGAGTGTAACAGTACAGACGTGTTTAACAATAGCTAATAATTTAACATCTAATAGAGAGTTTGACAGTTAAAGTTATACAGTAAAACCAATTACTTGAAATTACCATTATTTGTTATGTCAGATCATTGCCTATTAAACTCTATTTTTATGAACCCACAATGGAATTCAAATAAAATTCTGCCAGTTCAAAGTTGCAATACTTAAAAGTTTCATGCATCTGTCAAGGTGATTGATATTGTAGTTGCAGTTATTTCTAACAAGTTTAGAAGCACTTGTTATACATTATTGAAGTATATATACCCATCCATCCATCCATTTTCTACTGCTTATTCCCTTCGGGGTTACGGGGGGCGCTGGAGCCTATCTCAGCTACAATCGGGCGGAAGGCGGGGTACACCCTGGACAAGTCGCCATCTCATCGCAGGGCCAACACAGATAGACAGACAACATTCACACTCACATTCACACACTAGGGCCAATTTAGTATTGCCAATCAACCTATCCCCAGGTGCATGTCTTTGGAAGTGGGAGGAAGCGGGAGTACCCGGATGGAACCCACGCAGTCACGGGGAGGACATGCAAACTCCACACAGAAAGAACCCAGGACCTTCGTATTGTGAGGCAGACGCACCTGCCCGAAGTATATACCAAGCATGCAAAAATATATGTGTTGTGAAGGGCAGGTAATAGTACAAATAAGGAAGTCAAAGTCGAGCCACACCTTTTATCTTATGAGGACTTTGTCAGGCCTGTTCCCTGACATTCGTTGGTTGTCGTTAATTATTACACGGTCTACTTTGAGAACTTGAGTCATTAAAAGGTGTGCATGTTGAAGCAAAGCAGGGAAACAAGAAAAGATAAAACTATTGACTGACGCCATTCCATCTGTCCTGAGTCTAAACACACTGCTCTTTGTTATGTGGCAAAGCAGCTGAGGTTAAATTACATTTGTTAATCCTGTGTCAACCCAATGCTGAGCTTCAGCTTACTCTTGCCATAAAACATATCATGAACACAATAGGGTAAAGTGTTTATGCATACCTTTTAAGGTTATATTACTGCCTCTGAAGTGACAGACTTGCTTTGAACTTTCCATTTGATGAAAAGTACAATATTTGCATGTAATCAATACAACTTGCACTCAAAACATTTAATCACAGTAGATGCATGTACTGTATATACACATGTTGCTTGTCCAAGAAACATTGTTATTGAAAAACTCATTGACTACAAGTGCTTTAAAAGTCTACTATTATAGTACATGCGTTACAAATGTGAAGGCATGCAGCCTACAGGGGTGTAAATGTAGTAATAATTATGCTGCGCAGCATACAAAGCCAAATATCTTAATATTGTGTGCTTTTGATTTTTGCTGGTATAACTTGTGTGACATGTCAATAGTATTTTCCTACCAGTTATTATTTGTACATGTCATATGTCGAAAGTTGCACAAATGTTCCCTCTAGTTCAGTGGTCACCAAACATATGTATGCATGTATTAGGACTTGTCAAAATTAACATTTCAACTTGTGATTATGCAGAAGAAATTATTGCATTAATCATGTATATTCGCAGATAAATAAAGCAATTTCTTTTGATTTTACTTGCTCCTTTACCTTAACTGCGGATGGTCATACAGTCAGGGATTAGGTCAATGCATAAGTCAGTGCAAAGACTGTACTTCAAAATACACCCAGATGGGACTATAAATAAAACTATTTCCACGTTTTGAGTAAATAAATTACATGCATTCAAGTAAAACATTAAAAAAAAAATATTGTATGACATTCTGACAATAAAAACAGGCCCTTTTTTAAAATTAAATTTATCATGTGCCTCTCCACATGTCTGCTACATTTTGTATCCACAATAGGTCATCAAGTATGTGCTCAGGGTTGGCAAGGCGTGCTGGCGTGTTCCGGGGTTAAAATGCATGCCTGCTGGTAGGTCTGTTGGTCACTCTCCTGGAGGGGAGGGCACTGATGTCATAATGCATTTATTTTTCCTAATATTTTCAGGATCTACCAGTAAAGTCCCAAAGATTTACAGGTCGGTGACCCCTGCACTAGTTAGAATGTCAAGGTACTACAAGGTAATCATTGCTATCATCATCATCGGCAGTCACTCGTAGTCGAGTATGACTGTCCTCAGAATGGATGGGTTCCCATTCGGGAGGACGCCTGCGCGTGACGTCTTTTAGCGTGGGGAGACTGATGCGCCTGCAGCCACCACACGGTCCTTGGCAGAGAGGGGCCTTGATCCAGTGGCATGGATCCATGACGACTGGAGACCACCCTCTGTTGCAGCCTTCATCCGCCTTCAGTGCCGTTGTGACATGCAGTGTCATCCTCCGCCACTTCCACCGTTGAGGTCTTTGAAATTCTATTTAACCCATAGCTGGGACCCTGACAGGTACTACCACCCCGGGTCAGAGTGGACCTGGGAGCAATGATGACTGAGGGGTAACTCCACCTTCCCCAAAACTCCAGAACTCCCCTGGGAGCAATGATGACTGAGGGGTAACTCCACCTTCCCCAAAACTCCAGAACTCCTGAACTGAAGCCTCATCACCGGATGCAGTTTTGAGTCATACCCAGGACATATGACTATACAGTCATAAGTATTCACATTTCAATGGCTGCTTGGATTAAAACATGCAGAAATATTGTGCAATGGTGAAGGATGCTGGAATTACATTCCCAAGCTTCCAGTAGTGGGTCCCTTTTCTACAAAGTGGCGTGTGTGCCTAAAAGTTTTTTTCTTAAAAAAATAGACATCCTTTTCACCTTCTGAATAGTGTGTGCTGTTAGTACTCTGGTAGTGAGTCTTACTCACGCCAGACCGAGAGCCGAGCCCAGCAGGGCCCTGACTTTGCACAGGCTCAGTGACGCTCGCATGCTCAGCCAAGGGCAGTGAGGCGAAGAGTGGCTGTCAGCCCAGAAGTGCAGCATATCTCTGGGTGGGACGTGGTGCACAGACACCATAGCCTGATAACAGCAACGTCCATAGGGCACACTGGGACCACCAGAGAACAGTGGGCAGTGCGTGGGCAGTATCCCGGCTGCACGGGCACACAGACCCACAAACGCATCTTCAGGGGGAAGAGGTGTCGATAGAGGTGACGCGGTGGCAGCCAATGATATTTTGAGCAATGCAGAGCGGGAGAGGACATAGGCTGTCCCGCTGCAATAGTCTGGAAAAACCGAGTGTGGGTATGCCCCTTTAGGGAGGTAATGCTTGCTGTCCGGGTTGTGGTCCGGAGCCACGTGGAGGTGCACCCTACCAAGGTACAAGTCCACTTGTTCGTAGGGGCTGTGGCTTTTGTTCAGGAGGCGCAGCAGCGCGCTGGGATTGAACAGGACGTCGTCGTCCACTTTGGCCAGAAAATGAGCTTGGGCGCAAAAGCGGCGGACCCAGCTCAGCATGGATACGGTCTTCAGGGTCAGATTGGAGTAGGTGTCCAGGAAACGCCCCTGAACCAGGTCTCCTCGCTCCCTGGCCTCCTCTATTAGCAGCTTGGCCAGTCCCGGGTCAGATGTTACACCCAGCGTGAAGAGGGTCATGACTCTCAGGCCCCTCACATTGGTCTCCCCACCCCATGTGTCCCTAATGGCTTGGCGCGCCCTCTGGTTAGCAGGGGCGGAGGTTACCATGGTGATGAGGTAAGGCTTGGCGCGCTGGCACACCAGAGGACTGGGCATGAGCAGGAACTCCTCTGCTCTCGTGGGAGGGGCGCTCTGCAGGGGTGAGATGCCGGCATGCGGCTCCAGCATTGTGTTCATACCCATGGACGTGATCCAAGACTCAAGGACGTCTATGATGATAAAAGCGAAGAAAGCGGCGCTCATGGTCGCGGCACAAAAGACCGACAAAAAACCAGAGCGGCTCCCTCGTTTCCCAAACCGGGGCATACATACCCAGAGCCCCCTGGCGACCATCGTTGCTCGGTGTCGTGTCTCGACGCCTATGGCGGCTCTCCTCAGTCTCCCCCGGAAACAACGCTGAGGTTGTCATCGGATACCCCTCCTCGCTAAAGTGGGCTACCCGGCTGTGCGCATGGCGGATGTGACGAGTGGTGCCGTTGCAATGAGCGTGTGTCGCGGAATGGAGGGGGCATTTCCGCAAAGCGCGTTACAAGGCACGCTTCATGCAGGGGAGGAGCCTTGCTTTTTTTGATTGATTGAAACTTTTATTAGTAGATTGCACAGTTCAGTACATATCCTGTACAATTGACCACTAAATGGTAACACCCGAATACGTTTTTCGACTTGTTTAAGTCGGGGTCCACGTAATCAATTCATGTAGTTCATATGTCGCTGACAGAACCATACCACGTGACAGCTTTGAGACGCGGTTTCAAATATTTTAAATTCGACAACACAATCTTTGCATCTGGAAAGTATTCACAGTGCTTCACTTGTTCCATATTTTGTTATGTTACAGCCTTATTCCAAAATGGAACAAAGCCATTTTTGTCCTTAAAATTCTACGCATTGCAATGTCGTCTTATGTGAGTTGCAAACAGTTTGTAATCTGGATTGATAATACAAATACTTTTCAAAATACCAATAGAACCGAAGAATAAGGGCGCATGATATCAACCTTGATGGCAAACCTAATCTAATCTGTAAATCGTAAAATAGCTGACTTTATCAATCGGCCACCACATTCCTTTATGGCAGTGGTTCTCAGCCTTTTTTCAGTGATGTACCCCCTGTGAACATTTTTTTAATTCAAGTACCCCCTAATCAGAGCAAAGCATTTTTGGTTGAAAAAAAGAGATAAAGAAGTAAAATACAGCACTGTCATCAGTTTCCGCGACCCCGAACGGGACAAGCGGTAGTAAATGGATGGATGGACGTTTCTGATTTATTAAATTGTATAACAGTGCAAAATATTGCTCATTTGTTGTGGTCTTTCTTGAACTATTTGGTAAAAAAGATATAAAAATAACTAAAAACTTGTTGAAAAATAAACAAGTGATTCAATTATAAATAAAGATTTCTACACATAGAAATAATCATCAACTTAAAGTGCCCTCTTTGGGGATTGTAATAGAGATCCATCTGGATTCATGAACTTAATTCTAAACATTTCTTCACAAAAAAATAAATCTTTAACATCAATATTTAGGGAACATGTCCACAAAAAATCTAGCTGTCAACACTGAATATTGCATTGTTGCATTTATTGTCACAGTTCTTTTTGACAGACATTTAAAAAAAAATCTCACGTATCCCTTGGCATACCTTCAAGTACCCCCATGGGTACGCGTACCCCCAATTGAGAACCACTGCTTTATGGTATTGGAGTTTGCCTTGGACGTTTATGCCACATGACATGGAATCTATTATGGGGAACATCAGTTCCAGACTGCGCTTATCACTGCACATATTACGTTTAATAAAGTAACATACGCTGTATTTATTCTCATTTAAGCAGCCATCAGAAAGTATTAGCCGGATGATGGAGAAGTTATGTGGGGGGGAAAAATCACACACAGTTTGAGAATTACTGGTTTATGGTTAAGATGCACCTTTTTGTAATTATACATTTCTCGAAATTCTCGAACCGTGGTTCAGGTAAAAAAAAATGGATGGATGGATCCATTTTTGGAACGCCTCACGAGGTAACCATCACTGCGACAAGTGTTCCTCTTGTTGCGGGAGCGTGCAGGCAAACAGAGGGGTAGAGCTACTTCTGTGTTTAAATAACAGCATAATAACACATAGTGTAGATTTATAGTTACCATGACCTGATTATGTCAGAGATGTTTGATCATATAATCTGTAATATTTTATATTTGCGTTCGTGTGTACTAACTTGTGTGTCTGTATATCAATCCGAGTGTGTGTATTCAGAGCCACGTACGTGTGTTTTAAGTTGTCTGTGTGTCCCTAATCAGAAAGAAGTCAATCAATGATCAATCAATCAATGTTTACTTATATAGCCCTAAATCACGAGTGTCTCAAAGGGCTGCACAAGCCACAACGACATCCTCGGCTCAGATCCCACATCAGGGCAACAAAAAACTCAACCCAATGGGATGACAATGAGAAACCTTGGAGGGGACCGCAGATGTGGACACCCCGACACTTCTTGCCGTCTAAGATTTGAGCGAGCGCAGCCATATTCGTGAGTGTGTAATACAACCTGTGCGCGCGTATTCAGAAGTGCATGGGTGCGTATATATGATATGTGAGAAGCAGGAACTCTTTATTGGCTGTTTTTTTTTACACTTGACTTTTGCAACACTTCTGCCATCTCAGATTTGAGAGCGCGCATCTGGATTTGTGAGCGTGTAATACAACCTGTGCACGTGCATTCAGAAGTGCATGCGTGTAATATAATCTGCATGTGCGTATCTATGATCTGTGAGAAGCAGGAAGCTGTAAAACAACCAAATAAATGAAAAGTTTTGTCTGAGGAGACAAAAAAAGAAAAACAGAGTTTACCCGGATAAAAAGACAGTCAGGATCAACATTGCCCTAGCTTTCATTCGCTGGCGTGTGCTCAAAGACGAGGGATTTCAGACAAATGCTGCCTTGGCTCTGTTCCTGCTATTTTAGTAAGTGACTTTTGATGCTCAATGTTATGTGTACAGGAGGAAGGAGACGGACGGCACAGACAGGAGGGATGGCGTATAAGCTCTATTTATTTGTATATATACACTATATATATAAATAACCAATAATACTATTAATAAACTAGGGAATCGAGTGTGACTAAGCCAAAAGGGTGTGTATGTGTGCGACTATGTGTGTGAGATAACTGTTGTGTGTTACCAGAGTGTTGAGCGAGAGGCGGAAGTCCCGGAGGGGAAAAGCAAGCTCGAAGGTCCGTGAGACAGGCAGGTAGTCGGGGGAGATAGCGAGGCGTCAGAGTCCGTGTCCAGGCGGGAGGTCGAGATCCAAGAAGCAGCCAGAGAACCAGAAGGAATACGGGGAGACGAGACGCACACCTCGTGACGTGGAGAACGAAGGCAGGCTGCAGAGAGGTGACAAGGAGGACACGAGACAATGAACATGACGAGGGAGAAAACACAGAGAGCAACGAGTGTGCATAGAGCTTAACGATTAGGCTTACTGTACTGAACAGGTAGCTACGTTCTGGCCCCGGATAGCAGGTTGTGCTGGTTTAAGAAGGCAGGTCTTCTCATCAGCTACAGGTGCGTTGATTATTGGTGATTAATTGCGGCCGCTTGCTGCAACCGGAGTGACGCGCGCCCCGCGCGCTCCCGGAGGTGCGCTCAGCACAGTGCACACATGAATGCGCACTGAGATGCGCTCGGGCCGTGACACTCAATTCAAAAATAATAATGCTTATGTTAGCTATTAGAACTTTGCGTGGTAGCAATAAATAGCCACCAGCGTGATAGTGCCACACTACTCTGAAAAACGGTCTTTCTTTGGTTCAGGCCTGCATCTGCTCCGATACATTCTTGGAAGTAGTGTCATGTTTGTAGCGCAATCCAAGATCATTTCTTGATAGTTAACATCATAATATTTAACATCAGCATAGCCATTAAAGATGTAATATTTGTGTCAATATGACAGCGGACAACATGTCGGTATGACGCAATATGCGCTAGTCTTCATGGGAAATGTGTTCTTCTTCTGGCAAAACACTACCGCTTTGGTCCAGGGCGCCGCTAAAATCAACCAAAACTGAAAGTTCTAAAGTGGGGATATAAGGATACCCTTTCGATAAATATGTCATCATCATCACAAGTAATAGAACATTGACACACCTTGTATATTAAATAACTACACGAATAAAGAGGTTTTGTGTTTTTCATTTTGACATTGTATGCAAAATTGCACTCAGGAGCACAAAGTATGTACATTAAATTATACATTTGTATATACAACACTAACGTATCAGTCATTAAACTGTGGAATCCATTGACATCCAAATGGTTTGGGTGCAGGTGACAACCTTCCAAAACAGTAATCATACAAATTAGTGCTGTCAAATTATCAATTTCTTAAATCAGATTTATCACCCTTTTGAATATGGATTAATCACAGGTTATTTTTGCTTGCACAATTTAAATTAATTTGAAAAAAAAGACCCCGGTATTTTGACACAAATGCAATTTTATTGTCAGAATGTCATACATGAACATGTTTTAAGAAAAGGTTTTACTTGAATGCATGATATTGGTTTCCTTCAAACTTGGTAACATTTTTATCTAAAGTACCATCTGGTGTATTTTGAATAAAATTTGCTAGTGAGAACACTACTTGAGTTTTTTCACTCATCTTTGCACTATATGCACTGATCTGATCACTGAACGTATAGCAATATGCTCCGCCTTTCAGGTACAATAATCCGTGGCTAGGTAAAGGAGCGTCCATACTGTCAAAATGAATGGCGTGATTAATCTGTATATATACATGATTAATGTGCTAATTGTTGTGATTATTCTCATGTGCTAACTTTGACAGCCCTAATATATATATTAATATATACAAATTAGGAGGGTCACATGTCCCTTATTGTTAATCAAGGGGGTTTATCGTCCAGCGTCATTGGTCAAACGCATGCCGCTGGTTCGTTGTTTGTACATGTTAGCTTTTCTGTTACATGTTTTAGTTTGCCTGCCTTTGTTCTATATAACTTTAACCTGCATGTCACTATACTTTTCTCTGCATCCTGTGGTCACACCAACAGCCACTACGCACGATCGTGACATAAAAGATTGATCACTTTGTTACTTAAACTAAAGGCTTCTGAGTGGAAGTAGAGGTGTTCCAGTTTCCCTACGGATGGGAAACGGATAAAGGCCTGTTTATTTATATCGCGTTTTTTTTAGTACATATAAAGTATAACAAACAAAGAAAACAAAAATGTTTTTTTCTTATTTAATGAATCAAATTTGAAGATGATAAATAACAAGCGTCTGTGTATCAAATTACTCTTTGATACACAGAGTAATTCTACGCTGACTTGCACTTGCAGGTAAACAAACTTAGAAAAAGACATAGGACTGCACTCTGATTTAAGTTGATGTTGATGTTAATCTCTTCTTGGGTTTTCTCGCTTAACCAGGCCAAACATTGAAGATGTGGAATAGGTATTACTGTGAAGCTGAATAACAACTTTATAAGGTCTTGCTGATCTCCAGAGGATTGTTAATGAGCCATAATGTCATTCATTTCAGACATAACTGATTTGTCAGTGGGCGGGGATTTTATTGGCTCTGACCATTTATTGGTCAATGGGGGTCAGGGCCTTAATTTTCTATCCCCAAACTTATCCTTCTGCCGGGCAGTGCCAGTGGATGCATTTACTGCTAAGAAGTTATCCATACAGCTTTTTAGTAATGCACATATACATATTCTGTATGTGGCCTGCTTAAAACAGAAAACAAAGAGGAGATCATTGATAAATTAGAATACAGTCCTGTCTTCTTGTTTGCTTACCGCAAGATCAAGTCTACTTAAAACTACTTCTGTCATGATCCGTGGTCCGGATCATGTTTAGTTTAGTTATGTTCTGTTAGTTTTGGACTTTAGTTCCTGGTTGCACTTCCTTGTTTGTTTTGTCACTATGGTTACTTATGCTTTTCACATGCCTCTGTTGTTTGGGAACACCTGTGTCTAATCAAGAGACACTATTTAAGCCTGCCTTTTGGATCACTCGTCCTGGCTTCCTTGTTTGCTGTATGCAACAGTCACGTTGGTATTCCTGTTTTCTAGCTAATGAGTCATGTGGTAAGTTTTGGTTATTTAGCTTAATGATTCAGGTGCTAAGTTTTGGTTCTGTAGCTTCTCGTGCGAACGGCACACTTTCCTTTTATTTTGTTCCTGTCTTTTTTGTAATGTGTAAGATTTATGACAATAAATCATATTCCTACCTTCACGTTTTCGTCCGGAGTGTCCGTGTTGCATTTGGAGGAACAATCCCGCATCATCATGCGCCCCGATCGTGACAACCTCTGGGTAAACCCGTCACAGAGTTCCAAAAATTAAGTTTACATGCTTGTTATCCATCTTCTTCATCCATCCACCCATCCATCCATCCATTTTCTACCGCTTTTCTACAGCCTATCCCAGCTGCACTCGGGCAGAAGGCGGGGTACACCCTGAACAAGTCGCCACCTCATCACAGGGCCAACACAGATAGACAGACAACATTCACACTCACATTCACACACTAGGGCCATTTTAGTGTTGCCAATCAACCTATCCCCAAGTGCATGTCTTTGGAGGTGGGAGGAAGTCGGAGTACCCGGAGGGAACCCGCGCACAATCTCTACACAGAAAGACCCAGAGGCTAGAATCGAACCCAGGACCTTCTTATTGTGAGGCACGACCAGTAACCACTGCCTCACCTTTGTCATATTTGATTTAATGAATATATGTATGATAAGAAAAAGAGGTGGCGACTTGTCCAGCGTGTACCATGCCATCTGCCCGGAGCAGCTGGAATTGGCTCCATTTGGACGTTGCTTTTCTTAGCTACAATATAGGAATGAGAGCTGTGATTAACATTAAATATTAAACTATACATGGTTCCTAAAGTCACTGTCAACAATCATGATTACATATTAGCAATAAGCAGTCACATATATGTTGCAAAAAATAAATATTAAACTATACATGGTTCCTAAAGTCTCTGTCAACAATCATTACTACATAATAGCAATAAGCCAGGGGTGTCAAACTCATTTTAGATCGGGGGCCACATGGAGAAAAATCTACTCGCAAGTGGGCCGGACTGGTAAAATTACGGCACGATAGCTTAAAAGTAAAGACAACTTCAGATAGTTTTCTTTGTTTAGAAATAGAACAAGCACATTCTGAAAATGTGCAAATCATAATGTTGTTGGAGTTTTTTTTACACTTACATGTTGCGGTTAATAGTATTCTATATTTATTTTTTGTTATTTATAGTTTCTGAATAAATTATGTGATAATGTTCATCAGTCAACTCGATGGTGTTAATTTTCAATCTATCAAGATAAAAAAAATAATATGAAAATCCAATTACAGGATGTTATTAATGTAGTTTGCTCAGTTTCCTCAACTGGTGCACTAACATGTGGTTGCTTTTTTTTTTTTTTTTTTTTTAATATATAGCATAATCTACAAAGGTACAAATGATTGCTATTGTGACATCTAGTGGACACATTTAGAACAGCAGTTTCTTTCATTCAACAATTTCGTCTCACTTTTATACTTAGCAAACTCATCCCGTGGGCCGGATAAAACCTGTTCGCGGGCCGTACCTTTGACACCGCTGCAATGAGCAGTCACATATATATTGCAAAATTAAATATTAAACCATACATGGTTCCTAAAGTCACTGTCAACAATTATTACTACATATTAGCAATAAAAAGTCACATATATGTTGCCTGGCTACCTGCATAGTATTTATGGTTTGCTCACATTTGACATTTGACAACATGCCAGGAAAATATTTATGTCAGCAATTACTGTTCACTTACTGTTTGACATGCTCACAGTTACAATAACTCTTGTTTAACATGTTCTACAAGGGATAGAAAATAATACAACAAGTGTAGTAAATTAGTAGAGCAGTGGTACTTACACCAAGTACCACCTTGGAAAACATTTGGTTCTCCAAGTACCACCATAATGACCAACAATAAAATGAAGTAGTGTAGTAAGCTATAAGTATTCATTAAAACAAGGCAGAAGTTGTATGTAACAAGTACATGTAATATATTTGGGCACTGTTTGAACAGTAACACTGTGTTTGAATAAAGGAAAATAAAACAATATATGAGTAAGTGATTCATTGGTGTACCACTAAACAGAGCCATCGTACCAATAGTGCCTGTTTGACAATCACTGCAATAGCATACAATAGAATAAATACTTAGAGAAACATTGCATCATTAATAAATGCATAGTATATAATAATAACCCATTGAATAATATTGCACAAAGGATGTCAAGAATAAATAATAGCGGACAGTAACGTGCAGGCACGCATATGTTTTAAATACAAATTTTCCAAGACGTTCTATTTCTCCTGTCTTGTAGAAAATGTACTTGCAGATGATGTATGTATAACACTTGCTGCATTAAGGAGTAGACATGGTGACGTCATGGCTGTCTGGCTCGCTCGCGTGAGTGGGAGGTGCGCGAGGACGCGACAGAGGAAGAAAAAAAAAAAAAAAAAACAAGCATCCAACCAACAACGGGCTGATGGTGCGGGGTCACGAACTATGACCTTTAACAGCAGGAAAACAAAACATTTATTTTATAAAATAGCAGAGAACTTAAATTCTTTGTTCGTCCACTCTTGGAGGTAAGTGTTTGCCCGGAGTTGAAAAGCATTAAAAACATATAGTGCATGATAAAACAGCGAAGCTAATCGTTAGCTAGCCGATGCTGGACTCCTTTTTCTGGCATCTCTGCTAGCTCGCACATCATCTTGGAAGATAGTTCTTTTATGCATTAAGCGAACGTGGTGTATCATCACGTCACACAGTGTCAGTCGTCACATCACGTCACACAGTGCCAGGTCGTCACGTCACGTCACACAGTGTCAGGTCATCACTAGAATGTCTGGTCCGCAGCTCTGCTTGTGTTATGCTAACGTGCACTGCTAACGGTAGACCAACGAACTCGACCTTTTTACCTTTGCCTCTCCGGGCACAGGTATGTTGCGGAAATGTCTCTGGGTTTTTTTTAATTTATTTAATCGGCGGTTCGATATACCGCCAGTACAATGTCAGTAATCGTTTACGCGTCGGAATGAAAAAAACCGTTACGCATGTAGCCTACTCATCACACAGATTCGCTTCCTGTGTTATTGGCTGATTGCCAAATTCTCCATTTTGTTGTGATTCGCAGTGTGGTCGGAAAGAAAGTTTTGATGGACAACTGCTGGACCAATCACTCAGCAGTGTGCAGCTCGAAGCCCCTCCCCTATTCGCTTGGCGTCTGATGCTGCGACTATTTCTTTGTACTGTATACTTTATTGCGCCACCTGAATACTGTGTATATTGCTAGTACCTTAAATTCAAACACAAGCGGTATTGTTTATTCTTCATCTTTTTGGGTTTCTGCCCAAACCTCTAAATCAGAGGTGTCTAAACTTTTTCCACTCGGACACACACACACACACACACATACATACATATTCATACGTATATGTATGCATATATATGTATATACATATGTACAGTCGTGGTCAAAAGTTTACATACACTTGTAAAGAACATTGTCATGGCTGTCTTGAGTTTCCCATAATTTCTACAACTCTTATTTTTTTGTGATTGGAGCACATACTTGTTTTGTCACAAAAAAACATTCGTGAATTTTGGTTCTTTTATGAATTTATAATGGGTCAACTGAAATCTGCTGGGTCAAAAGTATACATACAGCAATGTTAATATTTGGTTACATGTCCCTTGGCAAGTTTCACTGCAATAAGGCGCTTTTGCTGGCAAGCTTCTGGTTGAGTTTTTGACCACTCCTCTTGACAAAATTGGTGCAGTTCAGCTAAATTTGTTGGTTTTCTGACATGGGCTTGTTTCTTCAGCATTGTCCACACATTTAAGTCAGGACTTTGGGAAGGCCATTGTAAAACCTTAATTCTAGCCTGATTTAGCCATTCCTTTACCACTTTTGACGCGAGTTTGGGGTCATTGTCCTGTTAGAACACCCAACTGCGCCCAAGACCCAACCTCCGGGCTGATAATTTTAGGTTGTCCTGAAGAATTTGGAGGTTATCTTCCTTTTCCATAGTTCCATTTGCTCTCTGTAAAGCACCAGTTCCATCCATCCATCCATCCATCCATCCATCCATCCATCCATCCATCCATCCATTTTCTACCCATTGGCAGCAAAACAGTCCCAGAGCCTAATACTTCCACCACCATGCTTGAAGGTGTTCCTGGGATTAAAGGCCTCCCATTTTCTCCTCCAAACATATTGCTGGGTATTGTGGCCAAACAGCTCAATTTTTGTTTCATCTGACATCACATTGACAAAGATAAGACCTCCTGGAGGAAAGTTCTGTGGTCAGATGAAACAAAAATTGAGCTGTTTGGCCACAATACCCAGCAATATGTTTGGAGGAGAAAATGGGAGGCCTTTAATACCAGGAACACCATGCCTACACTACCGTGTGAGTGAATTATATTTATATAGCACTTTTCTCTAGTGACTCAAAGTGCTTTACATAGTGAAACCCAATATCTAAGTTACATTTTTAAACCAGTGTGGGTGGCACTGGGAGCAGGTGGGTAAAGTGTCTTGCCCAAGGACACAACGGAAGTGACTAGGATGGCAGAAGTGGGGATCGAACATGGAACCCTCAAGTTGCTGGCACGGCCACTCTACCAACCGAGCTATACCGCCCCCGCTACCGTCAAGCATGGTGGTGGTAGTATTATGCTCTGGGCCTGTTTTGCTGCCAATGGAACCCATAATAAATTCATAAAAGAACCAAACTTCATGAATGTTTTTTGTGACAAACAAGTATGTGCTCCAATCACTATCACAAAAAAATAAGAGTTGTAGAAATTATTGGAAACTAAAGACAGCCATGACATTGTTCTTTACAAGTATGTAAACTTTTGACCACGACTGTATATGTGTACATATATGTGATGACTGTCTAAATGCTAAACTTAATTATCATTGGTGTTTTAAACAGTAGCTGACATTTTGTTCATTACTTCTACCGTTTATATTTTGACATTGAATAGTTGAATAATTTTGAAACATAAACAACATGACGGCAAGATATTTGTTATTTCATGCTATAAATCACAAATGTCTATTCAGATAAAGGAAGTTAGCTAATAGAATAAACATTGTTTGTATTCTTTATGATTTTTGCATTTGGAGCAGTTAGAAGTGAAGAGGGAGTCGAAGAGACAGAAATTGGCTATAAAATCCAAGGCAGAATCTTCTAAAGCAGAAACAAAAAGGAAAATGCAAGCTGCTCGGAAATTTGCTAGGGAGGCTCATGTCAGAGCCTTAAAAGCAAAAATGCCAAAGTAATGTGTGAATGAACCAAAGTAATGTGTTAATAATGTAAAATGTAAAAACTAGATTAACCATCTGTGGCTGTGAAGTGAACACTAGTAAGGTTGTAAATACTGTATAGAGTAGACTAACCAATATGGTTCTTGTGGATGTGAACACAAGTTGTAATTACTGCTGTAGTGACTAAATAACATAGTGACTGAAACAGACATAGTGTATCATTTGGATGAATAGGCTATGTAAACTATGTAAACTCTGTTGATCATTTTTCAATTCTTTAAACACCAAAACATCCGTTGTCCCCCCCACTTGGCTGGGGACCTGTGGTCCCTAGCTTAGTTTCAGTCTTTTTCATTAAGTCCAAATCACATGCCTGAAATAGTCATATATTATTATTCTTTATTATTATTTCATTAAACACCTAATTCTCTAGATCAGGGGTCACCAACCTTTTTGAAACCAAGTTTCAAAAAGTACCCAACTTCTTGGGTACTGATTAATGCGAAGGGCTACTAGTTTGAAACACTTAAATAAATTGCCAGAAATAGTCAATTTGCTCAATTTACCTTTAACTCTATGTTATTATTAATAATTAATGATATTTATATTTGTGGAAACACTGATCATCTTATTGATTTCTTACAATAAATATATATAGAAACAGATAAATATCAATATGCAACACTTTATTTTTATATTTTCTCTAAGTGCACATTTTTCAAACTGAACATTTTAAATGATCACTTCTAAGACAGTCTTGTGAAATCACAATATCCCATTTTAACTAGCTAGCTACTAACATTTTTTAACAAATCATGAATTACTTTGCACCATGTTTGTACAAACAATAACTCATGTAAAATACAAAAGTCAACTCTCAAATTTTTAAATAAATCATGTCACACTTTGAACTGGACACCAAATCTGTTATTTGTTTCTTTGTCAGTTAGTGGGAAGCCTGGCATTGCATGCTGTTAACTAGTGTGTTGTACTCTGGTGTGTAACTTGACACTGCAACTCTGAGTGAGTCTTGCAGATGTGCATCAGTGAGGCGTGTTCTGTGTTTGTTCTTGATGAAGTTCATGTCAGAAATGGCTGATTCACAAAGATAAGTTGAAGTGAATTATATTTATGTAGCGCTTTTCTCAAGTGACTCAAAGTGCTTTACATTGTGAAACCCAATATCTAAGTTACATTTTTAAACCACACGGTGGCACTGGGAGCAGGTGGGTAAAGTGTCTTGCCCAAGGACACAACAGCAGTGACTAGGATGGCGGAAGCGGGGATCGAACCAGCAACCCTCAAGTTGCTGGCATGGCCACTCTACCAACCGAGCTATACCGCCCCAAGTTGAACCAAACAGGCTTGCAACCTTCATAGCTGCTGCGCATACACCACTGTACTTTTCTGTGTCAACAAGGCACCAAAAGTTTGGTGCAGCCTGGCGGGCTTTGAGGTGGAGGTCATTTTGCAGTGTTACAATTTCAATCTCCACCTGTTCAGCATCCAGGCTGAATGTTGCACTTAACTGCTCAGCATTGCATGATATGTCCACGTTCATGAAAGGATTAGAAATGAACGACACACATGGCTCAAGCGGATCCAGGTCACAAAACCTGTTCTCAAACTCTTGCCCAACTCTGTTTATGACCTGAGAGTACTTTTCTGCAACTTTGTCAAAAGCCTCAGATGCAGAAGCATTGTCTTTCAGCACCATCTGCACAGAGGGATAGTGCAGCACTTTTTTTCTCTGTAAATGCCAGCTCACTGGTAAGTGCTGCTATTTGAGCTATTTTTAGAACAGGCCAGCGGGCGACTCATCTGGTCCTTACGGGCTACCTGGTGCCCGCGGGCACCGTGTTGGTGACCCCTGCTCTAGATCAACTTCAAGTTGATCTATCGATTTAAAGTAAAAAAACAAACAAACCTGTTTTATGCCCATTTTGTCAAAAAAAACCCCTGTTTTTATGGCACAAACACTACATATGCATGGTCTTTCCCTAAAAATATTTCGAAGTGGAATATATGTTATTTATTATTTAAGTTATTGGAGCCTTGAATAGGTCAATATTTCCTAACACCATTGATTTTACTTAATTATTGTTTTTTGAGTAAACGATTAATCAAAGCAACATAATATAAACCAAAGCTTTTTTCTTACAGAGTTAATCAATTTAAAATGAATAATTCTTGCAGCTCTGACTTAGAGTATATCATAGAAGTTAGTAGACACTAGCAGCTGTCTATTATTTTAGTAATCCAGTAATCTATCGATTAGTTTGTTTGATTAATCGAGTACGGCTAAAGTACAATTTATAGCCGCAATACGTGTTTTATTTTCTGCTTCCCATAATATTTCACAAATTTTTTCTAATAAATGCTTGTTACCAATATTGAAATTACACTTTTAACATATGTGCAATATAAATATAAATTAAAAAAATTACTCTTTGCTGTACGCTGCAACACAGACCACAGCACCCACAACACCGCTCTCATGTGTGCTATTGCAGCGGCCGGATGATGTCTGCTTTTTTAAAGTTCATGATTTGATCAATTTGTATTAGTTACACTCATTAAACGATAAATCCAAGCAACAAATTATAAATCGAAGCTTTTTCGTAATCAATGAATCGATTTATTCGATAAATCGTTGCAGCTCCAGTACACCTCAAATTTCAGCACCCGTTTTATTTTATCTTCTTATAAGTCAATATTATAGAAATTAAACAACATTATAAATAAGTAGTCAGTGTATAGCATTATACATGTGTAACCCATCTGGTCCTACCCCTGCTTTCATTATGTCCGTGACTCAAAACAAATGAGAGTGCGAGAATGCTGGGCATCAAACTAAAAGCCCTTAATGTCAACTCAATATCTAGAGCAAACTCTTAAAGGTGCTGATTGCAACCTTAAGCGGCTGACTCGTGTACGCTAACTTTCCAAAGTGTTGTAAGCAGGCTTTGAGTACGTAAACTACGCCCCACATAACACACTCTCCAGCATTAGTTACGTTTGTTGTCAGCTAATGATAGCAATTTGGCAAAGTTCAGCTAATGTTGGTTAACAGTGAATGTATGGTCTATTAAACAGCACAGCCGTCAGTGATAGCCATGAATGCCAGCCTTTTTACTCAAACCGACAAACAATTTTAATTTAATATAATGAGTGATTCTGCGAAATATTGACATTTAAAAAAAAAAAAAAAGTATTTTACTTTGCTAAGGGTAACATAAACTAGCCGGTGGGGTTCTTATTCCATTTTTTGGTTTGAAAAATTTAACTTTGAGCAAGTTGCAAACAGCTCCAATAAGGCAGCTCACTCATGAGGTTAAAACCAACATACAATTGCACAGACACAGTGGCTGGCCTCCATTACACATGTGCATCTCAGTAAATTAGAATAATGTGCAAAAGTTATTTGATTTCACTAGTTCATTTGAAACTAAGAGAACATTTAAAAGCTCAGGACATTTTGCCATTAATTTGCTGATAAGAGCATGAACCAGTAGTAGTTATTTAGAATTTGTTGACAATTTTATGAAGTACTGAATTTGGATGTTAATTTGCTGTGAATTCAAATCATCATTATTCTCAGAAAAATAAATACTTTATAGTTAATCTATAGAATATAAATCTTTTTATTGTCCTGGACAGGCATTGTTCTATTTTTTTTAAACTTTGAACTTTTTTTTAAACTTTGAACTTCTTTATCATGTATCCGATTTTAATGTACTTTTGGAGAAATGGTTTGTGGTTAACCCAGTTTACCATTTCAATAATACAGAAATAACTTCCATGATCTGTGCCATTATTGTCTCATCTCTTTGTTACCATGCACCTATGTTGGGGATTAATTATGCACCTTGCATTGTTCTAAACAGTCCTCACTAATGACCTTACATCATTATGACGGCCAGCCTGGATCTGCTTGCTCAGCAGAAAACTGACTTGAAACACAAGCCAGAGGTGAGCATGGCTTCTAATATGGATTATTTATTACAGTATATATTTTTAATTGTAGCTGTATTGTCTTTTTTTTATTTAAACTTCAGTGCTGTTTCATTGAGACAAACGTATGTAGTTGTACAGGCTGCTACTAGAAAATGCATAAAATGATTTGTGTTTGTACTTCTTGATTAAAATCAAGAGTGTTTAAGTGTTTTTCACACCATAGGTGTCATTGTGCCCAACCGACTCTGACTCAGAGTCAGTCACCTCAGTGCTGTCAGGTTATTTCCAGTGAGGCTTCAGCAACGCCACAGCAGAGTCAAGTAATGTCACACGGTAATATATTTTTTCGGTATCCTCCTTCAGCATTGTTTACTCCAGTGCCTTGCCCTATTTTCTCAGATTGTAACTGACCATCAAACAGGTCAAAAGATTCAGATTGTGACAGCCATGAATCCTTCTAGTGCTGCCAACCAGCGATTCATTTTTACCACAGCTGATAGCTCCGGAGCAGGCAAGGTTATTCTGACCTCTCCAGATAACCACAACACCAAGCAGCTCATCTTTACCTCTGCAGACAGCTTGATGTCAGGAAGAATAAAGGTGACGTTTCCATCGTTAAATGGTCTCACATTAGAATAATATCGCTGGAATAAAAAAGACAATATAACGCACGTCCGTAAACGTGGACGCATGTGGAAAAGTGCAATATATTTATCTGTACAGTAATCTATTTATTTATTTGATTATATATATTTATTTAGTTTATATATATATTCATACATTATTTATTTATATTTATTTATTTATTTATATATGCACCTTATTGCTTTTTTATCCTGCACTACCATGAGTTTATGTAACGAAATTTCGTTCTTATCTGTGCTGTAAAGTTCAAATTTGAATGACAATAAAAAGGAAGTCTAAGTCTAAGTCTAGGTCTATTTCGATAGTCGACGAGTCATCGACTATCTTAGCGATTAGTCCACTAATCGGATTATGATGTGTACACTATTTCATTGACTCTAATTTAGCCTTCAGCTTTTTAATTCAGTTTGATATATTTTTATGCAGGTGCTAACTGTAAACAAAATATGACTACTTCAGAATTGTTTATTATGGACCTGCTGCAAAGCAAGCAGCCCATTATATTATTGCTTCTTTATATTGTAACCGTGCTGCTCATTGTTAAAAAAATAATAATGAATACACTTTTGTTTGTTTTAAAGCAAGGACAGGCAAATTGCCAATAAAAACAGTCAATTTTTATGAGAACAAAGGACAGTAAAATAGCCTAAAAAAACAACACCAAAGCTATCTTACTTCCTCAAAATGAAAAGTGCATCCTGTGATGATCATTTTGTGTTTAGAAAGCTGCACACAGGTATAGAGACAAAGTTTAGCTGGCTAGCCAGGTAATGATCTAACTATCTTACTGAGGAGAGTTGGAGACAGCATCCTCCAGATGTCAGATATGACTCCGCATCAGATATACCACCATGTAAAGCAAGGTTCGCTTTCATGTAGTTAGGGTAAAATGTTCTAATACTTTTGATGTTTTCCATCACAGTTGCCAGTGGCTAAAGCCATTTTGCTCTTCCATGTATGTTTCCATCTGGAAAAACAGAAGCGATAAATTAACTGACTATTATTGACAAATTGATTTGTTGGCGACAAATTTGCAGATTCGTCAACAAATTGTTGCATCCCTAATCTCAATGTTGATGTCAATGTCAAGAATTTGATTCTTATTTTGATGTGTAATGTTAAAAACATTTGCATTACTGAGTCATTAGCATTTTTCCAACTACCAATGCTTCAATCAAAAAGCAAAGAAATATTCAACAACCACTGTGATTATGTCAATTTTCCAGTGATTGATTAAAAAAATTTCTTTAAAAAACAATCCCTAATTAAGCCATTGTATCATGATAAAGTGTAAATGTAAAAACATTAATACCAGTATTTATTTCCCCTCAGATTGTCACAGATCCATTGTCAATGGAGCACTTACTTGGGCAGTCTGGCGATTTGGGTCGGCCACAGACAGCGGAATACTGTGTGGTGTGTGGAGACAAGGCTTCAGGTGCACTAATGTCATTTTATTATATGCATTTCTGATATCAGAATTCCATGTTTAAACATATGTTGCAAACTCTTAAGTGAATCTCACACTTTAGGCCGTCACTATGGAGCGATGAGTTGTGAGGGGTGTAAAGGTTTCTTCAAGCGAAGTGTGAGGAAAAACCTTACCTACAGTTGCCGCAGTAAGCAGGACTGCATCATCAACAAGCACCATCGCAACCGCTGCCAGTTCTGCCGGTTGAAAAAATGCCTGGACATGGGAATGAAGACTGAGTGTGAGTCCGCCACTCTCAAAATGCAAGTCAGGTTTGTTTAGATCAGTATTATTAAAAGAGGGAAGCAATATTCTCCCAAATGTTCATGTTTCCAAGAAAACATACAAACTTCCTAAGTTACAGCAGTATTTTTCACTATATTACTTTTAATTTAAAGTGAAACCACTCTTTTTTGGAATTTTGCCAATTGTTCAAAATCATTATGAAAGACGTGACAATAGATGTATGTTTTATTTAATGCATTCTAACTCTTAAATAAACTTAAATAAAAGTCTGCTTAAAACGAAGCCAATGGTAGGTCCTCTATTCTGCCCATAAAACCCAATAAATAACCATCCAAAAAGCGCCCAAAATACTCCATTTACATTTTGTGACTTGAACATTAACAAAGTATTAATGATATAAAATATATATATATATATATAATTGCTAACGCAGACAAACTGTAGACCCAGAAATGCCAAGAACGACATGAAAAGAGGCTTTTCTACCCTCCCTTTTTGTTCGCGACTATTTAGGCCCAATCCCAATACACCCCCTCACCCAACCTTCTAGCCCTATCTCTACATTTTGCGCGTTCCCGTTAAAGTAGTGGTGTCCAAATGACTCTTTGCTTGTAGCGGTAGTGGGCATAACGAGGGGTAGGGGGTATGAATCTAGCCCTTCAGAGTGAGGCATTTCAGATGCTGACTTGCTCATGTGGGGCCAGAGAAAAATGCACAATTTCTGCATAAGTTATATAATATATTACATGTTAGTTTGGAATGTTAGTTTGGAATGTTAGCCAGCTAGCCACACTAGCTAACGTTAGGCTAAAATACTAAATAATAATAATGGATTAGATTTTATATCGCGCTTTTCTATTATTAGATACTCAAAGCGCTCACAGAGAAGTGGGAACCCATCATTCATTCACACCTGGTGGTGGTAAGCTACATTTGTAGCCACAGCTGCCCTGGGGTAGACTGACGGAAGCGAGGCTGCCAGTTTGCGCCTACGGCCCCTCCGACCACCACGAATCATTCATTCACCAGTGTGAGCGGCACCGGGGGCAAGGGTGAAGTGTCCTGCCCAGGGACACAACGGCAGCGATTTGGATGTCAAGAGGCGGGGAGCAAACCTGCAACCCTCAGGTTTATGGCACGGCCGCTCTACCCACTACGCCATACCGAACTGTCAATAAAGATGACGCTTTAAACAGAAGTGCCGCGCTCCGAACGCTGCTTTAAAACATGCCTCACCAAATGTGTCAATACAGCATTACCACCGTTGCTTTAAATTTAGGTAAACATTTAGAAAACAAACATTCAGACCTGTACAAGGAGTTTAAAGCGTGGCAGGTGATATAGTTAACAGCTTCCCCCGTGCACATACACTGTAGTTACAAGACACACATACAGCTGGTTGGCTTGTTGAAAACTATTAGAGCAGTCCAAACCGCCCATGTAATGTAAAATAATGCAAGAGAACAGACTGCATTTTGTAACAAATTCCCACTTTTTCATTTGTGATTTATCTTTAACAATGTGTGGTTTACATGCTATTTGTCTTATCTGTGTATTTTTAGCCTTGTTTTCAGTGTTTACTAATTATTGTATTTGTGTTAAAGCACAGGTCAAAATTGGCAACCATAAATAATTTAATACAATGTCAATAAAGTGTGCTATTCTAATCTAATTCTATATTATGGCAGGCTTTATCTGATATGTAAAATAATTGTAAACTGTTATTTGAGTGCAATAAGAAAAGCCCATGTGTTTAATGCACATTTTAATTTTAATTCTAATATTGTTCTTTGAATGTAATAAGAAACATATTTAATCATAAGTTTTGTCATAAATGTTCTGTTAAAATGAAGCCAATAATGAATTTTTTTGTGGTCCCCTTGATTTGGAAAAGTATCAAAAAGTATTGAAATACATGACGATATACATTTTGGTACCAAAATATCGGTGTCGGTATAACTTTAGGGGGGACGTATGTGCAAACGTAACTATATAGTCACTTAGGTGCCCGAATGTAAACTATGCAGTGACGTAGCAAGTGGTGTCCATTCCCTAGGGAAGATTACAAAGCTCTACCTCTTTTTACTAGTGGTAGTGGGTGAGGGCAAGTGGTAGTGAGTGAGTGGGTGTATTGGGATTTGGCCTAAGAGTTATTCCTCATCTAAATGGGACCATAACAAGATTCTATCAATGGGATTATATGAACATCCTAGCAGTCTGCATTCTAATGACTGCAGACTTTGTATAGTAAGTGATGTTTTATTATGTTTGTTGGCTCTCATGAAGTCTGCAGTGAGCAGTAATCAGTGATGTTGGAAAAAAAAACGCGAACGTCATGATGCGTTTTTGGAAGTAACGAAAAACTTTTGTCTTTTTGTCCCTCATAAGGATTGTGAAAGATAGGCAAAATTAAAAGAAAAAGTACAGTTCCCTTTTACTACATTACATATATACTTACATCATTTATATATAACCTTTATGGAAGTGATTGGATGTTTTAAATGGCTTTTATGGGTCGAATAGAGCAACTCCTATAGGTTCCATTGTAAGCTGACTTTTGACACATTCACATTTATTTAATATTTAGAATGCATAAAAAAATAAAAAGATATGTGTGCTTTTCTTACATAAGGATTCCGAATGATAGGCCAAATTAAAAAAAGTGCAGTTATCCTTTAACATCACCTTTATAAAATAATTGCTTTAAGCATTTTTAGACAAAAAATATTTTTTCGGTGCCACATCACTTTGTCTGATGCTGCCCACCTCTGGTAAAATAATTATCTGTTTAACAGATCATTTTAGCAGATATTTCACTTCTAGTTCATGGTCTGCTATGTAAAGACTATGCAAAAAGTACATTCTAAAACTAAATGTTAAAAAAACAAAAAACACATGTACTATTTTTCGTTCTTAGCTGTTCAGAGTGAAAGAAAACCAGTTGACGTGCCAAGAGAGAAACATGTCAACTGTGCTGCCTCCACACAGAAGATCTACATCCGTAAGGATATCAACAGTCCGCTCATTGCCACACCAACATTTATCTCGGAAACAGGGTCAAATGGCTCCAGGTTGGTTAGTTGGAACATGACCTCACAGTGGGTACCATATTTTTATCCGTATTTTCTGATGTTACAAAAACGCCACATGTCATGCAGATCAAGCCCGCTGGACCACGGGATGCTGGTTAATATCCAACAGCCTGTCATGGACACTGATGGAACGCTGTTGTTGGCGACTGACTCAAAGGTACAGCTCTCGTTTTTTGTAATTTGTTAATCTAGGATTTAAAATATGTACTACAGATTCTTCCTCTATCAAGGTGGAGGTTTTGTTGTTTGTTAGTCCATCCATCCATTTTCTACCGCTTGTCCCTCTCGGAGTCTGGAGCCTATCCCAGCTGAATTCGGAAGTTTGTTAATGTGCTGGATTAATGATATTAAAATATTTATGCAAATGCTATGTTGTGTGGGTCATGGCATTTAGATAGTTTAACACTTTTTTTTATACGAGAATAATGCATGAGTCCTCATGACAAAATTCCGGCATATAAATGAGGTAAGCATCTCTGCGGGTTATTCGTAAACTAAATCAAGATACATTGTTTTGTCTTGGCATTCAAGTTCATAGTTTTGAGTCCCGAGCGAGAGTTGGTCAGGTGACCTGGTGAGCCATCTTTGAACTGGAAGCACACTGGATCTTGAGTTCATACATAAATTGTACTTCCTTCTTCAGGCCAGCTTAAGTTCATACATAAATTGTACTTCCTTCTTCAGACCAGGCAAGTCTGCATTGCATTTGCCACAAAAGAAACTGCACTTCCTGTTTTTTGTTTGTTATCAGATGGAGTCCAGCCATGGTGATTTGGGGACGCTTGCAAATGTGGTGACATCACTGGCCAACCTGAGTGACTCATTGAAGCAGAATTTGAAAAATGGGGATTCATCAGACTGCCAATATGTAGAGAATAGCACTACAGAAATAACACGGTCAGTCCTGTCAGCAATGCACACAGATGCGGGGAGATTTATGATTGGAAACCTCCTGAAGAGGGCCCACACAATATTTTATTTTGATGGAGTACAAAATCAGACAGTTTCAACTCGTAAATATGTGTGTGAATGTGTGAATGTGACTTGGGCCAGACTTACTAAAGGTTTGAGTGTACTAAAACACGTACAAGCTTGATAGCCCACGCAAAGCTGATCTACTAAACGTGTGCAAAGGGTATTGCGTCTCTTAAGTGAGCAGAATAAGGCGCGCAATCCACTTTGCGTCTGTTTTTATTAATATGCAGAATATATGCTGATTATCAAAACGCCCACAATATGGGAGGAGAAGATGCAAATATATTTATTTAGCACACGCAATGTGATTTATCAACAGTCATCACTGTTTTGCAGGCCCTATTTTGCGTTTTATTTAGCACGTGTCAGCAGGACGTGCAAACCGACAGTTCCACACACGGCTGCAGGATCAGTGCTTTCGCTGCAAAGGACAGACGATCCTCTGTCCTACGCGTGTGTAAACATTTTGGATGGTAGAAATAAGAAATATTAGACAAATCCTCTATTCGGCACATCATTGTTTATAACTTTAGAGCTGCTAGAGGAGTTAAGGGGCTGATTAAAACTCAATTCAATTGATGCGCTTTGGTGTCCTTTAGTACTTTTTAATGTTTGTTTTTTTCATATAGAATATACACTACCGTTCAAAAGTTTGGGGTCACATTGAAATGTCCTTTTTTTTGAAAGAAAAGCACTGTACTTTTCAATGAAGATAACTTTAAACTAGTCTTAACTTTAAAGAAATACACTCTATACATTGCTAATGTGGTAAATGACTATTCTAGCTGCAAATGTCTGCTTTTTGGTGCAATATCTACATAGGTGTATAGAGGCCCATTTCCAGCAACTATCACTCCAGTGTTCTAATGGTACAATGTGTTTGCTCATTGGCTCAGAAGGCTAATTGATGATTAGAAAACCCTTGTGCAATCATGTTCCCACATCTGAAAACAGTTTAGCTCGTTACAGAAGCTACAAAACTGACCTTCTTTTGAGCAGATTGAGTTTCTGGAGCATCACATTTGTGGGGTCAATTAAACGCTCAAAATGGCCAGAAAAAGAGAACTTTCATCTGAAACTCGACAGTCTATTCTTGTTCTCAGAAATGAAGGCTATTCCACAAAATTGTTTGGGTGACCCCAAACTTTTGAACTGTAGTGTATATTAATGAAACATTTATTATATGAAAAATACTTAAGTGCGTCCTCCCTCCTATGCACCTTCAGCGTTAAAAACAAACAAGAAAAAAAAGTGGTGCCAATGTACATGCACTGCAGGACTGCTGCTAAAATGGCCATAAAAAAGTGGTAGCTGTCTCCTGCATGTATAACAACATAGCAAAATACCACAGGTAGGAGCATGATAACATGAATGTGCAGTATATGAGAGTGTCTTTGTGGTGAGGCCCCGTATAGTAAACGCAAAATACTCATTTAAAAAATGCGGTCTGCACCACTTTACAATTTTACACAGTCTTAGTCAATCGCACGCAACACGCCCATAATAGTACACACTATTTTATAGATTGGTCACGCTGATTACCGTGTTGTATTTGGATCTTAGTAATACTCATTTAAAAAATGCGGTCTGCACCACTTTACAATTTTACACAGTCTTAGTCAATCGCACGCAACACGCCCATAATAGTACACACTATTTTATAGATTGGTCACGCTGATTACCGTGTTGTATTTGGATCTTAGTAATACTCATTTAAAAAAATGCGGTCTGCACCACTTTACAATTTTACACAGTCTTAGTCAATCGCACGCAACACGCCCATAATAGTACACACTATTTTATAGATTGGTCACGCTGATTACCGTGTTGTATTTGGATCTTAGTGTGGTCTTCTCTGATGTAAATATTAGAAACGTTTTTAATCATCAAATAATAATCTTGTTCACAGTGCCTTTGACACCCTGGCCAAAGTGCTCAATCCACCTTATGTAGGAGTCATGGCTGACAAGTGTCTTAGCGGGACAGCCTTTCAACTCATTGGCCGAGACCAGGAGACCACAATCATTGAGGTTGAAGGGCCGCTGCTTACAGATGGCCATGTCGGCTTCAAGGTGGTACATCTCAACATTATTTCTATGGATGTGGGTTTAGATTAGGAGATGTCGTTGTGAGTGTGTGAAGCCCTTTGAGATACTCGTGATTAAGGGCTATATAAATCCATTTTGATCGATTGATTGATTGAAAATGCTCTTGTATGTCTCCTTGGTGTAATGTGGATACTGTTGTCTTGTCCTATCTTCCCTCTAGCTTGCCATGCCTAGCCCCATGCCTGAATACCTGAATGTACACTATATCTGTGAATCTGCCTCCAGGCTTCTCTTCCTCTCCATGCACTGGGCACGCTCCATCCCAGCCTTCACAGCTCTTGGGTGAGGATGTTCTCTGTGCACAATTAATCATCACGCTGTATTCCATTTTCATGTCTGTCTTAGCCAGGAAGCAAACACCAGTTTGGTGCGAGCCTGCTGGAATGAGCTCTTCACTCTGGGTCTCGCTCAGTGTGCTCATGTGATGAACCTGTCCACCATCCTGGCTGCCATTGTCAACCACCTGCATTGCAGCCTCCAGGATGGTATGGACCACCGACCTCTTCATCTCACAGTAGGACACACACACAAAACATTTAATTTGTAGTTGCTTCCTTCCAAGCTCTGCCCAATTCACAGATCTATGATTATGGAAGAAGATACAGAAAATCTCTGGTTAAGGAACAAAGAACATGGGTTGTAACAACCTTCAATCATTTATAATAAATGCATTTCATTGCAGTGTCATAGATGATGGACAAAGATATCACATTCTAATGTCAGTTTAAAAGTTGATTATCAAACAAGAGTATGTTATATTCTCTCTCTTGTTTAGCCTGAGTAAAGTGGAAGAAGTTCATACAAACATTGTTTTGCAGACAAGATGTCAGGGGACAGAGTAAAGCAGGTGATGGAGCACATCTGGAAGTTCCAGGAGTTCTGCAACAGCATGACAAGATTGGAGACAGACAGCTATGAGTACGCTTACTTGAAGGCCATTGTGTTGTTCAGTCCAGGTGAGTTTTTATAGTTATCATTTCAGCTGTCAATAGTCAAATGTCACAGATTTAATAAAATAACAACATCAATTTTAGGGACATGTACCGAAACTTAGTACCATTGTAAACTATGTAGCTACCGGTGTCTTATTTTGGTGCTAGGTTTAGTTAAATTGGTTTAGCTAAGGTGGAGTCACCTGTGGTAATGAGTTACGATTGACCTTAGTTTTTCAGCTCACAGATGAGAGTGAGTGTCAATCCCAAATGCACTTACAGTACTGTAAAGTGGGCAGAATATCAAGGAAGTAGGAGGACACAAGTCAGCATTTTTTGGCATCCAAAAAATAGCTATAGTTCTTACAGTGTGTGGATTCCACACTTTCAACCCTACCAACATGCTTCGTAAAACTCTTCTTCACTCCTGGCTCCAACCCAGCATGCAAATATTACTGTCCCCGTTACTGCTCAGAACCTTACATAATACTTCCGGTGCTACACCACTGTAAACTCTTGCCCATTGTTCTGCACATTTTGTGTTCTGTATCGTTGCTGGTTTTACTGTGATAATTATGTGTTGTGGATTTTATTCAATATTAGTGAATGTATCACTTAGTTATTGTATTTCCATTATGGAGGTGTTTTAAATTAGTATTGTGTAAGTGTTCAAATTGCATATTTAATATAATTTCGTGAAATTATATTACTCTATGAACCTACTCAGTGGCCTAGTGGTTAGAGTGTCCGCCCTGAGATCGGTAGGTTGTGAGTTCAAACCCTGGCCGAGTCATACCAAAGACTATAAAAATGGGACCCATTACCTCCCTGCTTGGCACTCAGCATCAAGGGTTGGAATTGGGGGTTAAATCACCAAAAATGAATCCCGGGCGCAGCACCGCTGCTGCCCACTGCTCCCCTCACCTCCCAGGGGGTGAACAAGGGGATGGGTCAAATGCAGAGGACAAATTTCGCCACACCTTGTGTGTGTGTGACAATCATTGGTACTTTAACTTAACTTTAACTTTAACATTAAAAACTGGTTTTGATAAAACAGTTATGTTTTTCTTTTTTTAAGTACGGGTTTGGGCACCATTTAAGTACGGGCACACTGTCTCATAAGTGTCTCATAAGGTTGACTGAAATGCAATGGTATTGTAGTTAGCGCAACATTCCTCGATTAGTTATTGAGTCATTTCAACTTTCAATCGCTTTGTGGATTATCTCATTACGCTAAATTAAGATAAAGCAAAATCTTACGTTACCGACAGAAAGGTTACCCAACTTAGTACATCATTAGAAATTTCAGTTTCAAAATAAAACAACTATTTTTGACATAACTTGTCCTATCAACTTGAGAAAATTTAAATGTAAAATAGTTTTTTATTTGAATGTCTGTTTCATTTTGAATGATGCTATCAAGTTTACCAATCACAATGGACTCTTGCAGCTCATTTACATGATTTATAATGTTTCCCATTTAACTGCTAAGACATTTACAATATTTTTGTATCGTTTTTTATTCTTAGTTCACGCAAAACATTGATACAAACAGAAATGTTTTTTTTCTTCCATAAATGTTGTACTACTTTTTCCAGGATCTTTATTAGTTGCGCAAATTTACCAATATCAAATAATTCAATTACTTCCTCTATTTCTGAATTTGAAGCATGCATACCAGTAATACCACGCAGAGATGGTAATTGCCAATTGATGCATAACCATCTGTCTATTTTCAAGTACAGAATGATGTAATTGTAGTGCCACACACTGCAGACAAAGCTCTGGCCTAAAATGAAAAACTTGTGACAACAACTTTTTAGAGATGTAAATGTTGAGATTACAGCAGATTTATAAGTGCAATCTACAAATAAACATTAAACTATTTCCCTGTTTTTAACTGAACCCACATTGCAAACAATGAGTCAACCTTAACAAGAAATGGCAGCAGAAACAACTATGTACTTTATTAGTTGGCCTCATTAGCTTCAAGGTTGCAAGCGGTATCACTGAAGTTAATTTCTGAGTCCTTGTATTTGTGCAGAGGTCTCTTCAGGTTTAATTCCTTTGAGCACCCTTTGCAAAAAATCAGACATGTAATTCATAGGTACTAAAGTTTAAGCTGTAAATTACTCCCATCAGCATTGCAAAACCTATGGGCATAGGTCGTAGGTTGTAAAGAATGATTGTCTCTTCCATTAAAAAATTTGAGAGGAAATGTGCCGTTTGTCATGTCCAATCAACAGTTCTACCTGCATGTGTCTTGTTATATCGTTAAGGGTCTCTCCGTGCACCAGATGAAGGACAGACAACCAATTTTTTAAAAAAATAATGATTTATATAAATGGTTAAATACCGGTATACTGATTCACTGGATCTGGGTTGATTTCAGGGAATCAATTGGAATATTAATTCAGATATTTTAAACATACTAAATTATAATATATATTAAAACTAATTTTTGAAGTTAAATTTAAGACTCCAAGCTGTTTAAAAACACTCAATTCACAGGTTGTCATCAAGTGGCGTCTCAGCATCTGCCATGGAAAGTAGTACCCTTTTGTGAACCATTTTTCTCTATATTTTGGATGAAATGTGAAGATAAAACTTATCTGCATGTGTAAAAAGGTCATGGTGTTTTAAATGTTACCATGGTTTTAAAATGTTTTTTCCATGATTAAAATTGGTACTTCTTCCCCACTGCATGCCATCCTCCTCCTGTCCGCTGCTGGTCAAATACTGTTTCATGCCTCCACACACTATCACCATGCCCACTTTAAATCAAAACTCAGCAATCCTAGTTGAGTGAAAATATCAAGATTAACCAGGGTGAGCTAACTGAGCACATAACACATAATCCTAAATGTCACTTCAGAAAGTGTGAACAGTCAAGTTCAAAACTTGTCAGAGCTATGTGATTTAAAAATAGTTGACGTACCTGAAAGGAGCCGTCGTGATTTATATAGTGCATCGTTTTAAAAAGTAACAATTTTGCATCAACTAATATGTCCACAATACCCAAACCTAATCAATATTTATGGTTCATCAGATCATCCAGGTATGGACTGCGGCGGACAGGTGGAAAAGTTTCAAGAGAAAGCCATGATGGAGCTGCAGGACTACGTGCTGAAGACATATCCAGAGGACACCTACAGGTACAGACAACGTTTATACTTTCAGAGTTCACAAAAGTCAGCTTTGTTTTTAGTATTTCAATATGCAAAAACTGCTCTCTGTGTGCAACTCCAGGTTGACTCGTGTTCTGACCCGTCTGCCAGCGCTACGCCTCATGAACTCAAACATCACAGAGGAGCTTTTCTTCACTGGCTTGATTGGTAATGTTTCCATTGACAGCATCATTCCCTACATCCTCAAGATGGAAACGGCTGAATACAACAGCCAGGATGCTGACCCCACAGAGTGACCGACGTCTCTTTTTTGGGAAAAACAAAACCAGAAATGTCCTCTTCAGGTACTCTTTGTCCTTTTAGGGTATCTTTTTGTCAAAGCCCTTATGAGCATCCTGCATTGACCTCTTGTTTTCTGTGCTCATTATTCACAAATCCCTCTCAGTGTTTCTAGTCATACAAGCTAATTCCATGTCAAACCCCAACCTTTCAAATTGCTCTTGTTGTTTTATACATTCAGGATGATAATATACATTGCTCGTTCAAAATGAGCTTTATGAAATATATTTAAATGTCCCCTGTCCCTGCATTTTAAATGTACTTTATCATTGGTGTGGCACAAACTGGTATGCAATACCTGGTCCTGTGCTTTTTTTCTGTAATGTAAGGTAATAATGAATAGAAATATGCATTGCAATGCCTTTACTAATGGGTTTTCTTATTTGGAATACATGGAACTAACAACTGGAAAGAGATCATCCATCAGGTACTCAAAATCTACTCAATGTAACAGCAGCAGACCTCAGTCTTTTAATGTGTAAGGTGCTTTAGTAATAGCTCATTTACATTATTAGTCCATGTATTTATTCAGTATTTAAGTTCTAGCTTTCTTACACACAAACAACCAAATGAACAGATTAGATTGTCTATTTGTATTTTTTATTGATAAATACTAGTTGGTTTTTTTATGTTCATGTAAACCTTTTATTGGTGGCCTACCTTGAATGTGGATAATATATCCTGTGCAATCACCTCATCACTTTTCCCTTTATGACAATCATTATTTGTTTATTTCTTAGCCCATCAGTGTCTCTCTTGACTGTCAACTTTGTATATTTATTTATCAAAAGCATTTATTGTTTTCATTTACCAGGTATTACATACATATATTTGTTTGAAAACATGTTACTTATGTATAGCTATGGTACTGTGTTTGTGCTTGAATTTCAATTAATGTGCACATCAGTCAACTTCAGTGGCGTTTATACATCAATCTTTACTAAACTGAACTTTGTGTTTTTTTATGTTTTCTAAAAGCTATACTATGTTCTGAACAATGTTGCTTGTTGCATACTAAGTGTACTTAAAACAATATTGGGCAGGTTTCCCTGATTTCGAAAGGAAAGTAAAAAGAGCAAAGTATCCTGAGGACTTTATGCAGCAGTTTCCTGCTTGGATAATGATTTAGAAAATGTATCCATGAATGACAAGTTAAAAACGTTTCTAAATGCAGAACATGTTCATTTTCATTTGGGTTTAAAACCCATTAAGACTTTGTAAAGTCCTATGTTGAAACTTACTTTTGTACATGTAATTTCATTAATATGAGTGCATGTTGTTTTAAGCTGTTTTATAATGTTCTTGCGGTCTGCCCTATTAACTAACGTTTTTATAGTGCATTGCCATGCATGAAGAAGTGGCTTATTGCATTTTATTAAATGCTGTTTGGAAAAATGGATTAATGTAAATGTTGTGGCTGTAACATATTACAATGAACACCTACACTTTGTAAGATATTTGAAAACATTTTTTTCATCTTCGTGGTTTGACCACGGTTAACACTTTCTACAATGAATGTTCCCAACTTTAACTCACATATTAGTTCAAAATGGTACATTTGAGTCTTGCATTTCTACCTCACTGATGGAAACGTAATTTAGTCGATTACCTGCAGTCCTTTGTTAACATTCCAGTCTCTGAGGCTGGCTTTGTCAAAGCCACGCATATGAAAGAAATAAAACATTATACAACAAATTTGGCAGTCACATCGTAAATTTTCACATACATAATTACACCAAGGCTAGCACGGTGTAACGGGTTAGTGTGTGTGTCTCACGATAACAAGGTCCCGGGTTCGGGGTCTTTCTGTGTGGAGTTTGCATGTTTCCCCCGTGACTGCGTGAGTTCCCTCTGGGTACTCTGGCTTCTTCCCACCTCCAAAGACATGCACCTGGGGATAGGTTGATTGGCAACAATTGGCCCTAGTGTGTGAATGTGAGTGTGAATGTTGTCTATCTGTGTTGGCCCTGTGATGAGGTGGCCACTTGTTCAAGGTGTACCCCGCCTTGCGCCTGAGTGCAGCTGGAATAGGCTCCAGCACCCTCTGCGACCCCGAGAGGGACAAGTGGTAGAAAATGGATGGATGGATGACTACATAGGTGCCGATCTACATTTCTGCCAGTGGGTGCTCGGTGTCTGTATATTAAAAAAAAAAAAAAAAAGACGTTCAGCGAAGTTAATATCCCATATGATTTGTGGCTTTATTATTTTGGAAAACCAACCAAACTCGCCACAAAATTAACTACAAGATTGATTTAAAAAAAAATATTTTAAAGATTGAAAGTTGCCATCAATCCCACGTGGGTGCTCTGCATTTTCCGTGGATGCTCGGGCCCGAAGCACCCACGAGCATACTTGCCAACCTTGAGACCTCCGAATTCAAGCGATGGGGGGGTGGGGCGTGTCGGGGGAGGTGTGGTTGGGGGCGTGGTTAAGAGGGGAGGAGTATATTTACAGCTAGAATTTACCAAAAGTAAAGTATTTCATATATATATATATATATATATATATATATATATGTATATATATATAAGAAATACTTGACTTTCAGTGAATTCTAGCTATATATATATATTTATTTTATTATATATATATATATATATATATATATATATATATATATATATATATATATATATATATATATATATATATATATATATATATATATATATATATATATATATATATATATATATATAAGAAATACATGAATTTCAGTGTTCATTTATTTACACATATACACACACAACACTCATCTACTCATTGTTGTACTTGAAAGTGCAATGCTTTGCAGCCAGAAGCACAGCTTGCTGCTTACTAAAAAAAACACTTACCTTTCACTATTTGAGTAGCCTTTGTTCTGCCATTTGCGTACTGGCGAACGATGTCTGAATCCGGGAACATATCCTTCAGGGATTTGTTGAAGACATCCGCAAATGAGAACGGGATGTTGCTTCCAGCTATCAGCATAGCCATCTTTGTCTCGGCATAAGTTACACCCTCTGGTCTCCATTTAGCGAGGTGGCCCATAATACTGGGCTGTGACCGGTGCTGCGCTGCGGCCACCGTGTTCAATGAAGAAGTCTGTTCTACAAAATTTACAGGCAGCATACCCCTTCCCCTTCGAACTGTCCTGGATAAACTGAAATTCTTGTTTCCATTCGTTTTGGAACTTACAAGCGTATTTCTTCATCTTACTCGTCGTCGGCGTCGCCATGGCTGTGTCTTCCTCGTTCTTCTGCTTCGTCTCCTTGTTGTGTGCGCAGTTGTGCACTCTAAAAGCCGTAGATGTTATAACGTGATTGGGCAGGCACGCTGTTTATATAGTGGGAAAGCGGATGTGAAAACAGGCTGTTGACTCGTCACTCAGGTCCGCATGGAGCTGGAGAGGGCGTGGCCTCCGGCTCCGGCTGGAAATCGGGAGATTTTCGGGAGAATATTTGTCCCGGGAGGTTTTCGGGAGAGGCGCTGCAATTCGGGAGTCTCCTGGAAAATTCGGGAGGGTTGGCAAGTATGCCCACGAAATCGGCGCCTATGGATGACTACATTTTTTTACTTTTTGATTTTGCCACCAGTAACATCATTTCAATTTGAATTTAAATATGTTTTGTGTGTTTGATGTATTTTTTTGATGTTGTGAGTCATGTTAGCTTTACTTAATGATATACATTTAAATATAGTATGCTCAAGGTACATGAGCAAAAAGATAAATTAAAAAGAAAAAACAACAACAAACAACCACACTAAGGAAGTATGTCAAACATAGATGAAAGTAGAGAAAAAGCTACATGTTTGCATACATACAGGTGGTAATAGATGTAAGATATGGTAAATATGTAGTTAACAGGCATGTTTGCACAATAATAAGCATGTAGTAGGATCCATCCATCCATCCATCTTCTTCCGCTTATCCGAGGTCGGGTCGCGGGGGCAGCACCCTAAGCAGGGAAACCCAGAGTTCCCTCTCCCCAGCCACCTCGTCCAGCTCTTCCCGGGGGATCCCGAGGCGTTCCCAGGCCAGCCGGGAGACATAGTCTTCCCAACGTGTCCTGGGTCTTCCCCGTGGCCTCCTACCGGTCGGACGTGCCCTAAACACCTCCCTAGGGAGGCGTTCGGGTGGCATCCTGACCAGATGCCCGAACCACCTCATCTGGCTCCTCTCGATGTGGAGGAGCAGCGGCTTTACTTTGAGCTCCCCCCGGATGGCAGAGCGTCTCACCCTATCTCTAAGGGAGAGCCCCGCCACCCGGCGGAGGAAACTCATTTCGGCCGCTTGTACCCGTGATCTTGTCCTTTCGGTCATAACCCAAAGCTCATGACCATAGGTGAGGATGGGAACGTAGATCGATCGGTAAATTGAGAGCTTTGCCTTCCGGCTCAGCTCCTTCTTCACCACAACGGATCGATACAGCGTCCGCAGTACTGAAGACGCCGCACCGATCCGCCTGTCGATCTCACGATCCACTCTTCCCTCACTCGTGAACAAGACTCCGAGGTACTTGAACTCCTCCACTTGGGGCAGGGTCTCCTCCGCAACCCGGAGATGGCACTCCACCCATACATTATATTAAAAGTGTTTATTGATCATTTTCAGAATCTTTTTATGGTTTTTTTATGGTAATTGACAATTTTTACTGTAAGCAGCACAGCTTTTCTGGTACAGATTCATTCTTTTTGGACAGAGCTTGAACCTGAGACAAAAATCTACAACTTTTTATTCTTTCTTCCCTTTTTTTTTTTTTTTTTTAAATTTTATAAACCTTTATTTATAATATGCAACAATCAAGAAATAATAATAACCAAAACAAGTACAGAAACAGTACAAAACAGCGCCAGGGGGTGACAGAAAACTACAACTCCCGGTCGGTAGTCGGATGTCTTACGTCATCAGAACGCGTCGAGTGTACGCGACTCAAGCTACACACGCTTCAAATGGTAATTTGGTTGTTTACGTAAATATTCTAAAATGCCGATGAAAGGAAGGTTCCCGGTCCGAAGGACGCTGGAGTATCTTAGGAAGGGCGACATTATCTTTAAAAACCGAGTGAAAATCCTGACCGTCAACTACAACACAAGCGGAATGCTCAGCGACGGAGCAAGGTCAGTACTTACGCAAACTAACCAATACAATTGTTCATCTCTTCAAAAGACCACTCTTTTTTTTTCCGCAGGAAATTTGTTTTCTTCAATATTCCTCAAATTCAGTACCAAAACCCCTGGGTCCAAATAATGATGTTCAAAAACATGACGCCGTCACCGTTCTTGAAATTTTACCTGGGTCAGTTTCTTTGCTTCATGACTGAATGAGTAATTGTTGTCTTTTGAAGGAAGTGTGACTTCCTACGTCCTAGACGAGCTGACAGGATTTATTTCCCCTAGATGATGGTGAGCAAGTTCTGGTGGATGCTGAAGGAAAGGACCACAAAGATATTGCACATCACATAAAGAAAATTCTGTGTAAATCAGAGTAAGTGGAGCCTGTTAAATGTTTTCCCACAGAAGTGAAGTATGGCAACTGTCATGTTCCCAGATGGAAGGCAAACCTTAATATGGCTACTGTTTATATTTACCCATAGCACACAGCTGTGATCTTATTTTAAAGTGCCAGTATAATGGAAATACAAGTTGCCCGTATAGATTGAAGCTATTACTGATATCTTGTATATCTAATTTGCAGTGGCGGGCCGTGAGTTTCCCACCTAGGCTTTCAGTGATGTCCTGTGTCCAATAATTACCTCTCAAAATACCATAATTGATGTCACCACATGACCGTTGCTGAAGAAACTATATAGAAACACATTTACTGGGCATTTGTTCACCACCAATAGTGTACAAAACAGGTTATTTACTGGCGCATTTAAAAATCAATAAACCCACATCAGCAATTAAAACATATCTTATGAGGTACTGTCAAAATTAAAATTGCGAAAAACATTGTAAACGTGAAAAAATAAAGAAATAAAATATCTGAACTCACAATTTGTAGAACCCATTCGAGCTTCCAGGGTTGGCCGTGATGGTTTCTCTTTAAATATCCTTCTTGAAAATGGACTCGCAAATATATGTCTTGTCTAATCATAAAAGATGCAGACGTGGCGTGTTGGCTGAGTTCTTAAAGTTTACTCCACAAGGTGCTCATCAAAAACATCCCGCTGCCGGCATGTCTACATTTAACAACCTAAACGGGGCTACTGCGCATGTTCTTCACTACCGTGGCATGCTGGGTAATGGAGATCTTATGTTACCTAGCTCATAACATCACAATATATATCTGCCTTAGGCCATCTAGAAGGCCTTACTGACAACAACTGGTGATCTGATTGGTTATCGCAACTGTCTGTCACTGTATGTGCCCGTTCACTTACAGCGCACAGACGCCCGCATTGCTGAATCTGAAGGCCTGTGGCAGATTTGGTACAGCATGGCAACATAAGCTAGCTGAATTCTGATTGGATAAAAACTCTCTAAACTAAAAACAACAGCGCTGGAAGGAGCATAATATGACATGAAGAGAATATGAATACTTTTAGATATTTAGGGAAAGTAAATTAAAAATTACTTTTATCTTTAATTATGATCATGATTTCTTGGTTATGTTAGGCCAGCAGGGAAGGCCTTGCTGGCCCTGACGGCACACCACTGCTAATTTATAACACCAAACAACTTTCAAAGTTTGCGAGTAAATAGATATGATCAAATTAGTATAAATCTCACAGAGATTCCAGAGCCATTTTGAGAGATAATGAGCATGAGCGGTCCGTAATACGTGACGTATTGGTGGGAACCACAGTTCCCTAACAACAATGCAAATCATGCCGATTTTGTGAGAACCAACAGCGATTACTTTGGAGAAAATTATGGTCCAGAACATTATATTTTGGAGCCTGAATATAAAGAGGGTGAGCTACAAGTTTTAGAAGCTGTGTGACAAACACATCCAGCTTTAGGGAAACACTATAGCATGATGTAGCAGTATTGCTAAGTGCTAAACAATAAATACAAACTACGAACATAATAAAACAATCACTTACCGTATAATGTCTGCTCTCACTGGAATGATGACTGATAAAATGTTAATTTTTCTCATTTAGATGAACAATTAATCATAATCCACTAGGGGTGTAACGGTACGCGTATTTGTATTGAACCGTTTCGGTTCGGAGGTGTACTGAACGAGTTTCCACACGGACATATTAAGTAGCGTAACGTACGTTGTGTAAACAATGCACACCGAGGCACAACACACGGCATGCTAACAGCTAACGGGATACGATAGACTGACCATACGTCCTCTTTTCACCGGACATGTCCTCTTTTGCGGTTTGAGTTTCTTAAATGCCTCAAATGTCCGGCATTTTGAGTTAGGGTTGCATGTATTTTCAATGTACGTTCAGGGTTAAGAAGGGGTTAAAAACAAAACAAATTGTGCATGCAGCAGCATTCGTGAGGGAGGGGCAGAGACAGAGAGAGCGAGAGAGTTATGATAAACGCGCATGTGTCGTCAGGCTCTGCTTTTTATCCATAGATTTATCAGATTACATTTTTTATTATCTATAGCAGGGGTGTCAAAAGTGTGCCACGGAGGCCATTTGCGGTCCACAGCTAATGTGCCCACGGCACATTCTAAAAATACTATTAAAATAAACAAAAACATAACAAAAGTGAAATAAAAAAGCTTAAAGGTTAAATGTAATTTAGAAAAAGTTGCAATGTTGACTAATAAAACAAAGCTGTTTTTTTTTCTTTCAAACTGTCATTGCTTAAAACATTATTGAATCAAAATCAATGTTATTATGAATTATTGACCTATCCAAGGTTCCGATTACTTCACATCAAATATTCAACTAAGAAAAATATTTTTGGTGGAAGATTTTGCAAATTTAGTAAATAAATAACTCAAAAATGTATATTATATTATGTTTTCTTACTGTACCGAAAATGAACCAAACCGTGACCTCTAAACCGAGGTACGTACCGAACCAAAATTTTTGTGTACCGTTACACCCCTGTAATCCACACAAATGGTTAAAAAAGTTGATGCAGACGCTGGTCTTCGGTCTTGCCGTGTCTTTTTTTTCCATCTCAATGTATAAGTTGAATGTCACAGATGAATAACTTCTTGATTTATCGCTAAATCCTCCATTATCCAGCTGAGAGGCTTGATTTATAATCTAAAGTTAACTTTAAACAGCTGAGATGTGATCTGCACAGCAGCAGCAGGAGACCAACTGACTCAATGCAGTAGCAGGTGGCTCGTTACCTCTCTGTGATCAATGTGTCACTAATATATAGTTTGTCTGTGTTAACGCTTATAATTACAGTATCGCTAATATGTGGTTAATATTCAGGTCACGTTTCTTTAAGGGGCGTTGTTAGTGGAATAGAGGAGCCCCCGTTGACTCAATTGTTACAACTTTTTTTTTTTACATTTATTTACAATTTAGAATGCATAAAAAAGGAAAACATGTGTTCATGTCTTACATAAGGATTGTGAATGATAAACAGAAACATCTCTTTCCAATGTTTGCGTATTTCCAGTATGACTGATCTGATGACATGGGCAGAGTGCAGACTTGATTGATTGATTGAGACTTTTATTAGTAGGTTGCACAGTGAAGTACAGTACATATTCCGTACAATTGACCACTAAATGGTAACACCCGAATAAGTTTTTCAACTTGTTTAAGTCAGGGTCCACTTAAATTGATTCATGATACAGCATACTTGCCAACCTTGAGACCTCCGATACCGGGAGGTGTGGGGGGCGTGGTCGGGGCGGGGCGGGGCAGGAGGCGTGGTTGGGGGCGTGGTTAAGAGGGGAGTATATTTACAGCTAGAATTCACCAACTCAAGTATTTCATATATATATATATATATATATATATATATATATATATATATATATATATATATATATACAGGTAAAAGCCAGTAAATTAGAATATTTTGAAAAACTTGATTTATTTCAGTAATTGCATTCAAAAGGTGTAACTTGTACATTATATTTATTCATTGCACACAGACTGATGCATTCAAATGTTTATTTCATTTAATTTTGATGATTTGAAGTGGCAACAAATGAAAATCCAAAATTCCGTGTGTCACAAAATTAGAATATTACTTAAGGCTAATACAAAAAAGGGATTTTTAGAAATGTTGGCCAACTGAAAAGTATGAAAATGAAAAATATGAGCATGTACAATACTCAATACTTGGTTGGAGCTCCTTTTGCCTCAATTACTGCGTTAATGCGGCGTGGCATGGAGTCGATGAGTTTCTGGCACTGCTCAGGTGTTATGAGAGCCCAGGTTGCTCTGATAGTGGCCTTCAACTCTTCTGCGTTTTTGGGTCTGGCATTCTGCATCTTCCTTTTCACAATACCCCACAGATTTTCTATGGGGCTAAGGTCAGGGGAGTTGGCGGGCCAATTTAGAACAGAAATACCATGGTCCGTAAACCAGGCACGGGTAGATTTTGCGCTGTGTGCAGGCGCCAAGTCCTGTTGGAACTTGAAATCTCCATCTCCATAGAGCAGGTCAGCAGCAGGAAGCATGAAGTGCTCTAAAACTTGCTGGTAGACGGCTGCGTTGACCCTGGATCTCAGGAAACAGAGTGGACCGACACCAGCAGATGACATGGCACCCCAAACCATCACTGATGGTGGAAACTTTACACTAGACTTCAGGCAACGTGGATCCTGTGCCTCTCCTGTCTTCCTCCAGACTCTGGGACCTCGATTTCCAAAGGAAATGCAAAATTTGCTTTCGTCAGAAAACATGACTTTGGACCACTCAGCAGCAGTCCAGCTCTTTTTTTCCTTAGCCCAGGTGAGACTCTTTTCGCGCTGTTTCTTGGTCAACAGTGGCTTGACACGAGGTATGCGGCAGTTGAAACCCATGTCTTTCAAGCGTCTCTTGGTGGTGGATCTTGAAGCACTGACTCCAGCAGCTGTCCACTCCTTCTGAATCTCCCCCACATTTTTGAATGTTTTTTTTTTCACAATCTTGACCAGGGCGCGGTGATCCCTATCGCTTGTACACTTTTTCTGACCACAGTTTTTCCTTCCCTTTGCCTCTCCATTAATGTGTTTGGACACAGAGCTCTGAGAACAGCCAGCCTCTTCAGCAATAACCTTTTGTGTCTTTCCCTCCTTGTGCAATGTGTCGATGGTTGCCTTTTGGACAGCTGTCAAATCTGAAGTCTTCCCCATGTTTGTGTAGGCTTCAGAACTGGACTGAGAGACCATTTAAAGCCCTTTGCAGGTGTTTTGAGTTAATCAGCTGATTAGTTTGTGGCACCAGGTGTCTTCAAAATGTAACCCTTACACAATATTCTAATTTTGTGACACATGGAATTTTGGATTTTCATTTGTTGCCACTTCAAATCATCAAAATTAAATGAAATAAACATTTGAATGCATCAGTCTGTGTGCAATGAATAAATATAATGTACAAGTTACACCTTTTGAATGCAATTACTGAAATAAATCAAGTTTTTCAAAATATTCTAATTTACTGGCTTTTACCTGTATATATAATGTATAAAATACTTGACTTTCAGTGAATTCTAGCTACCGTATTTCCTTGAATAGCCGCAGGGGCGCTAATTAATTTAAAACCTCTTCTCACTCCTGCGGTTACCAAAACCATGCGGAATGAGCAAGCATGCTCTAATTATTTTAAAACCTCTTCTCACTCCGGCGCATACCTTATCATGAAAAGCACATTTAATAAAAAAAAACGTTATTATGATCTTACCTTTACTTGTAAATGGGTCCATGTGCAGCTGCTTCTGATCAAAGGCAGTCTTTCTCATCTTTCTTCAATTTTAAAAGTCTCTGGAGATATTCCTTTAATTATTACCTCCTGCTTCGATTGAAAGTCCAGTTTAGAAAACGGTTTTATTTTAGATATGTAATCCTCCATGGTAAAAGTGCAAGCAAACAATTGCTGCATGCTTGCTGCTTGTTGTCTTCTTCTGCAGTACCTGTCTCCTGCAGTACTGGTAGTCGCAAGAAGGATCACTAGCGCCCTCTACCACCAGGAGGCGGGAGTCATTTAATGACTCATATTTGACCCGGCGGAAGTGCCAAGCATGCGCTAATTATTTTGCGAAACGAATTTGACCCGGCTGTAATTCTAGGCAGGCGAATACTATATTCCCGGCGCCAATTCAAGGAAATACGGTATATATATATATATATATATATATATATATATATATATATATATATATATATATATATGTATATATATATATATATATAAATTTTATTATATATATAATACATTTTGCGAGGTGGCCCATAATACTGGGCTGTGAACGGTGCTGCGCTGCCGCCGCCATGTGCTTCGCTCTCTGTTCATGAATGAGTATATCATTTCGGCCACCGTGTTCAATGGAGAAGTCTGTTCTACAAAATGTACAGGCAACATACCCCTTCCCCTTCGAACTGTCCTGGATGAACTGAAATTCTTGTTTCCATTCGTTTTGGAACTTGCAAGCGTATTTCTTCATCTTGCTCGTCGACGGCGTCGCCGTTCTTCTGCTTCGTCTCCTTGTTGTGTGCGCAGTTGTGCACTCTACTCTCTAAAAGCCGTAGATGCTATGACGTCATTGGGCAGGCAAGCTGTTTATATTGTGGGAAAGCGGACGTGAGAACAGGCTGTCCCCACTCAGGTCCGCATTGAGCAGGGGGGGGCGTGGCCTCCAGTTCCGGCTGTGTCGGGAGAAAATTTGTGACGGGAGGGTTGGTAAGTATGTGATACAGATATATATATATACATAGAGAGAGAGAGAGAGAGGTAGAGAGAGAGAGGTAGAGAGAGGTAGAGAGAGAGAGAGAGAGAGAGAGAGAGAGAGACTCATACCTGTTAGGAGCGCATTCCACATTGATGTGGCATAGAAGGAGAATGAGTTAAGACCTTTGTTAGATCATTGGAATCTGGGTTTAACGTGGTTAGTGGAGCTCCCCCTGGTGTTGTGGTTATGGCGGTCATTTACGTTATGGAAGTAGTTTGACATGTACTTCGGTATCAGGGAGGTGTAGTGGATTTTATAGACTAGGCTCAGTGCAAGTTGTTTTACTCTGTCCTCCACCCTGAGCCAGCCCACTTTGGAGAAGTGGGTAGGAGTGAGGTGGGATCTGGGGTCATCCGACACCAAATCTACCGATATTGCCGAAGCAATGTTTCGATGGTATTTTCACATGGGCCCCATTTACACTGCACACCAAATCACATTTTTTTTCGCCCTCAAGTGACACTGATCTGATTTTTTTTGCCAGTCTAAACGCTCCAAACAGCTTCAAATCTGGGGCCGTACTTATCAAGCTTCTTAGAGTGCCATTTTACACTTAAGTCCTGAGAATTTGCGAAATTTAGTCCTACTCTCAAACTTAAGAATAAAAGCTTTTTATCAACGTTCTTAGGTCTAAGAATCACTCCTACTCTCCACGATATTTAAGAGACCTTCAGAGGTGTCTTAAGTGGTTAGGAGTTGCCAGCAGGGGATGGCACTGAGGCGAGAGAGACGTGCGCGAACGTTCAGGGAACGGAACAATGTTTTTTTTTTTTTTGATGACGAGCAGCTGATCAAACGGTATCGTTTAGACAGAGCGGATATTATTTTTGTCACAGATTTAATACTTTTCGATTCCTTGTTGATTTCTGCATGTGTCTGCAGTGGGCTAGTATATATAGAGCCACCCACACCAGTTTCAAATTAGTTGCCTAATTAATGAATTGGAAAGAAAATGTTATGACAGTAGCGTATGTGTGTGGCCGTGAGGTGAGTGACGTCAGTGAGTGTGTGGGCGATAGAAGAGAGGGAGTGGTAGCGTGAGTGCCGGCGGGGACTAGTTTGTTTTGTATTATTTTGTAGTTTATTGTCAAAATATACACTCCCATTGTCCACTTAAATATTTCCAAGATATTTCTTTATTCTTAGACAACGGATTCCCTTCCGTGATTGGTCATTTCTATGGACACAGAAATGACGTCACCTAAAATTCCGTTTACGGCACATAGTAATGTCGTAATTCAGCTCTGAGTGTGACACTTAAGATTCAGTCCTATACTTCGCTGAAAGTGTGAGTAAGACGCTTGATAACTAACTTTTAAGTGCAGCTTTCAGCGAAGAATTTATTTACTCTTAAGTCAACTCTTAGCAGACTTCTTAGGAGTAATTCTAAGAAGCTTGATAAGTACGGCCCCTGATCTTTTGGCATCAGATTCAGGCCTCACCAGGAGGTAGTCCTGAATCCGATTGGAAACTGATCTTTTCAAATGTGAATTCAGTCTAAACACAATGTGACCTGAATGTGACTTTTTCATCAGCTTTGTGCGAGCTACGTCACTCGTGTGCGCGGAGAAAGACGCAGTCACCAACAGATTTTTCATCACAACATCCGGTTTCAGTGAGCAAAGTTTATTTAAAACGACCACATTTTCAGTGCATCACTAGTCAATAGTGCACAAATAATAGGTTATATGTAATATATGAATATAATAGGTATTTATGTATATTATATCCTTTGATTCTGAAGAAATAGTGATTGTTGAAATACCAGAATTGACACTGTGGTGCATTTGCTCACAAGTGAGTTGAAAAATAAAGCTCATGTACATCCACGCTGATGTCTGTGTGTCTTCTACTTCAGTCATTAAAATATACAGTACAGGCAAAAAGTTTGGACACACCTTCTTATTCAATGTGTTTTTTTAATTTTCATGACTTTTTACATTGTAGATTGTCACTGAAGGCATCAAAACTATGAATGAACACATGGACTTAACAAAAAAAGGTGAAATAACTGTAAACATGTTTTATATTGTAGTTTCTTCAAAATAGCCACCCTTTGCTGTGATTACTTTTTCGCACTCTTGGCATTCTCTTGATGAGCTTCAAGAGGTAGTCATCTGAAATGGTTTTCACTTCACAGGTGTGCTTGAAGCTCATCGAGAGAATTTCAAGAGTGTGCAAAGCAGTAATCAGAGCAAAAGGTTGCTATTTTGAAGAAACTAGAACATAGAATATGTTTTCAGTTATTTCACCTTTTTTTGTTACGTACATAACTCCACATGTGTTCATTCATAGTTTTGAGGGGCTGCATGGCGTGGTGGGTTCGCTCCCCGCCTCTTGACATCCAAATCGCTGCCGTTGTGTCCTTGGGCAGGACACTTCACCCTTGCCCCCAGTGCCGCTCACACTGGTGAATGAATGATGAATGATAGGTAGTGGTCGGAGAGGCCGTAGGCGCAAACTGGCAGCCACGCTTCCGTCAGTCTACCCCAGGGCAGCTGTGGCTATGAAAGTAGCTTACCACCACCAGGTGTGAATGAATGATGGGTTCTCACTTCTGTGAAGTGCTTTGAGTGTCTAGAAAAGTGCTATATAAATCTAATCCATTATTGTTATTATTATTTTGATGCCTTCAGTGACAATCTACAATGTAAATAGTCATGAAAATAAAGAAAACCCATTGAATGAGGAGGTGTGTCCAAACTTTTGGCCTGTACTGTATATCCCAAATATATCACACTATATACATCCATTCATACATTATATTACTTTATTTTTTACCTAAAAAAACTCATTTTTAAAGTGTTGTGACTTTTATTTTGTAATAGTAGCGACTTTCTCCTGGTCAACTTCCTTTGTTTTCACTTTATTGAAGTGTACATGCAAGTGACGTGGAGGCCACATTGGGGCCTGTGCGCATTGGGGCCGGAGTCTGATAAAAATGACATTTTACTTGCAGTGTAAACAGTCTGCTCGAACAATTCCGATTTGGGCCACTTTGGCCTGCAGTGTAAACGTAGTCAAACGGACTAGAAATACATTTAGGTATGGTTGAACGGATACAATGAAACACAATTCAACGTATAAAGTCAACTTGTTTTTCCATTATACTGGTACTTTAAAGGTTTAGTGGTCAATACACAAAACAGATATAAAACATACGACTGTGATGGACTGTATCCATATAGACCTGAGCCGATAACATTTTGCTCAACAATATATTGACTTACAAATTATTGCAGAAAAACTAAATTATCACACGTTCAAAGAAAAAGCATGCGTTTTTCCATTTACTAATACTATAGTCCTCTCAATGTTTTACTTGATGATTTATTTGCATGCAATGTATGATACTACATTTTTATTTACAGAAGTATTTTGTTCAAGATAAAGTTTTAAGTTTGCACTTTATTCATCTCAATGATGGATATTATTTATTTGCATGCAACGTGCAATGCAACATTTTTGTTAATAGAAGTATTTGTTCAAGACAGAAGTATTGCCTCCCAGAGGAAGCTCCTAATTTAGTTTCTTGAAAGTTATTCCATAAAAAGTACAATTTATAGCTGGCCAAAAAACATTAAACAAATTTAGAATTTTGCCAAAAGTAAATTGCAGTGTCATTTCAAACTACAAGATTACGATGGAATTAAAAAAAAAACTTGTATCGAATTATCTGTCATTTGTATTCATTAATTTCTTTAAAAAGTAGGGAAAAACATCATAAATCTTATTTTTGGCGAAAAGATCGGATAATTTTTTTTTAATATCGCCTGGGCCTAATTACTACAATAACCTAACCGCAAAAAGTTGAGGTTTTTTTTTCTCCCCGAAGAATCAGAAGCCTCGCGTCCTCTGGTGGCCAATCAGAAGTGGTTACAGGAAACTGCTTGCTTGCAGGAAGCAACTTTGTGTGTGTTGCAGTTGATGCAGTCAGTGTGCCAATAACAAGCACCACTTGCGTGGTATTACTGTATCTGCAAAAAGTTTTATTGGTGACAGAGTGAAATGCCTGACAACTTAGCCTGGAACTGGTGGGCGATGATGAGGCTCTGGCAAGCGGCCAAAGGTCATACATGGGTATTGTATGCACAAACCTAAATACTTAGTGTTAGTGTTCTAAAGAATACTGTATGTTGATTGACAGTGAAAAAGTAACATGACTTTGTTCATTCATCATTTTAGCAGTTTTATGCATTTAAATGTATAAAATCTAAAAATTGGCTAATTGAATCTCTATTGCAATTTTTGGCATTAAAATCATCCATCCATCCATCTATTTTCTACCGCTTGTCCCTTACGGGGTTGCAGGGTGTGCTGGAGCCTATCACACAATTAAGTTATTGTTTTATAATCTCGCAGCCCTATGTCACGTGCAACCCAGAAAAAACTTTTTGGTATAAAAACTATGAAATAAGTGCTGATGTCAGCATTAGAGGGACCCCTTACGTTAATGTTTGCAGGTTAGCCATTATAGTAACTTCTATTAGCAGTCAGTAACTGTTTACTAAATGAAGCTGTCATTTCCACTATATTAAAATCGGTAATCTCTGAGACAATGCTTCAAATATCTTTTATTTAAAGTGTCGAAAAACTGCACAGATAGAAAGCTAACGATCATAACATAAGAAAAATTGAAAGTGGACCAAGTAAAACGTTTCAAAATAGGAGTCTCTGCATGAACGTGCCTAAACATTGACAATTCTTAACAGGTAGGGTTAAAATTCATCTGTGGTGTGTCGCCACAAAGAAATTAATTTATGGGAAACCTCTTGTGTATCGTCACTAATCCCCAAATCGAGCACACCTGCACAATACAAGAGCAGTAGTATCATTATCACATGTATTCTCCACTCTTTTATTTCCTCAGGACCGTACTAGAGGCAGAGGCACAAGCCAAGATGCAGGCATCCAACCCTGCTAACTTTGGGCCAAAGAAGTACTGTCTGAGAGAGTGTATCTGTGAGGTGGAGGGCCAAGTGCCCTGTCCTGGCACCACGCCGCTGCCTAAAGAGATGACGGGCAAGTATCGTGCCCAGATGAAAGCGGAACAAGAGAGCTGAGAAGAAAAGAATTGTCATAAAGAGACTGGTCCTTTTAGAATAGGATCCTCCAAGTAGAGGATTTGACATCACACTTTGGAGTTTGTTGGTGATAAAGAATCCAAAACGGTGGCTTCACATGTAAACACCTGACAAATCTTGCTTTCATACGGCAAATTATGCGTCATTAAAACACTGTTTACCTGTGAAAAACATTGTTCATTTGAAATAGAATACAGAATAAATTAATTTTACATGAAAAAAAGGAACAACGATTTTACTTCTTTATTTGTGCTCAGGCGTTAAATTTGTCCGGCGCTGCTAGTGTTAGCCCAAGAAGAAGTTGACAGATATAAAACGTTAAGTGATAATACTGGCTGGCATTCATTCAGTGTTCATGCATTGGAGAAGCAGCAAGCATGTGCAATGTGCGGCCACAGCGAGCTGGAGGGAAGTAACCACTGGACAGACGCTTGTCACACAGATCTCTTGAAAAAGCACAGAACAAGAACACTGAATGTTGCATACTGCTCATCTAACATATTCAGGATGAATGTAAAAATAAAAAAAAGCAATAGTGGTGCTTGAAACAGTACAAATATTAGCATAGAGACCATTTTCTCATTCACCTGATAAACCTCCACAATGTTTTTACATTTACATTTTTGTTGGATGCATGTTACACTGCTGTTACATGCTGGTGGATACTTCCTCACATGTGGCGGACAGACCTTGTAGTTTTCCAATTGTCCTAAACTCTGCACTCCAAATGTTTGCTAGCAGACAGATACACAAAAGTGACAAAATAGCCAAAATATAGTGATAATCGCATGGTAATTGTTTAAAATGTGTCAAAATTGGATCATTAAAACAGACAACTTTAAATGCATGTTTAAAGCATACTATCAAGGTACAGGACAGTAATGTGATGAGCATTATCATTTTGTATAACGTGTCTTGAAATCCCCCACATATCTCACTAACATGATTCTATTCATCTTTTTTCGACTGCTTGTCCTGTCCAGTGTCACAGCCGAGGCAGACAACGGCCATTATTCACAAGGAAACACATGATCCCTTTCCTTTAAACTGTTGGAATATGTTAACAATTGTGCAATATTGCATCATTAAGAGTGGTTTGAATACGGTGGAGGAAATGAAGTGAGAGCCACAGAAGGTGGACGGTGGAGTGGTTCACCTGTGCAGTGATGTCAACCTCATCCACAGAGGACCTTTTGAATGGAGCAGCATCACTGCTTGTTTCTCTTCTGTTCCTGCAGAGTGCGCTGTAGCTCTCTTAGGTTCTCCGACAACAGCTGCACTTCATCAAGCCGACCGCTGAGTTTGGCATCGAAAATGTAGGCCCTGATGTTGTCGATCTGCTGCAGCAGTAGCTCTTCCTCTATCATGTCCACATCGGGTGGAGCCTCATCATCATAGTCAAAAGGGTTGGTTGAGGCAGGCTTAGAATGGTCCGAGGCCTCCATGAAGGGGTTGCCGTTGTCTGTATCTTCGTCTTCCTCAAAAGGGTTGCCAGGAACATGGTCACCCTGTGCCTCTTCCTCCGCTACCTCAAAAGGGTTGCCGGGGACATGGTCACTCTGTGCGTCCTTTTCCGCTACCTCAAAGGGGTTGCCGGGACCCTGGTCAGCCTGTGCATCGTCCTCTGCTACCTCAAAAGGGTTGATGGGAACATGGTCAGCCTGTGCGTCCTCTGCCTCCGCTTCGTCAAAAGGGTCATATTCTTTCTTTTCATTTAAGCTTCTCAGCCGAGGAGGAGATTCTTCCTGGTTTACAGGTAAAGCAGTAATGGAGCTCTCATCTTCTAGGGAGATATCGTTTTCTCTGCTGCCCGCTTCCTGAAAACTACCTTGAAGACTGATATCCAAAGTTCTCTCCCACGTGACGGCAGGTGGAATGGAGGCCACAGTGGGGCCCCTGTGCTCCCTCTCCTCTCGCTCCCAAGCCTCCAAACGGTGCAACTCACCCTGCTGCAAGTTCTCTTCTTCAGCCAGCTTCTGAGAGAGCGCAATGGCCAGGCTGGTCTGCTGCTGGTCATATTCATCCTGCAGCTGACGCAAGTTCTCCTCCAGCATCGCCACCTCATCTGCTTTCTGGGCTTCGCGAGCCTGCCTAAGAAAGGACTGAATGTTGTCGATCTGCTGCAGGAGGGGGTCGTCCAGCTCACTGCGTGCATGGCCTGAGTCCGAAGAGGGCAACCAGCCTCCAGCTTTGGTCATGCGAGGCGCTCTGGGGCCCTGAAGCAGCTCTCCGTTGGTGCTGGCAGGCACACGGTTCTTCTCAGACTCCTGCCTCCTCTTTGATGCGTCCTGAACTGCCTGTGAGGCAAAAAAAATATAAACAACTGGCGTCCCCAGCAAAATGTCCACCAAACAACACCTTACCAGTCTCTCTTGTTGGAGTATTTTCTCCTGCTCCTGTTTTCTCTTTTCTTTCAGCTCCTCATATTTCTCCTTAGTTGGTAAGGACATGAGCCCCAACAGCTTCTCCTTTTAGGAAGAATAAATGTGTTGTTGAATTATTTGTAATAATGATTGATCAGTTCTTTTCTGAGAGCTTCACCTGGACAAATAGTGTGGCTGTGTAGCGCACCATCTTCTGCAGCTGCAGCACCTTTGGATGCGGCTGTGGCTCGTCTTTTATTCCCAGAGTTAAAATCTTTTTACTGAGGAAAGAACGCAAAGGCTAAGGTTGATGTTAAACGAGTTCAACTTTGACGTTCAGAACCGATACCTTAGCGCATCAATCAGTTCGTAGTATTTCTGTACTTCCAGTCTAAGTCCACTTGCTGTGTCGAGATTGTATGTGGTCTCTCCAGCGCTATGGAAGAAGGCAATGAGCATCAAATCATGTCAGAAATTGCAGCGAGATGAGCCCAAACGGGTGTTACCTGAGTGATTCAGCCATTCTGATATATTCTGGAGCCTTTTCATCCACCTTCTCCATGCACATCCTCAGCCTCTGACAGGAAGTCACATGTCAGTGAACAACCGTGTCAAGATGAATACAAAAGAGTAAATTTCTCAGACCTAAATGTTCTTCATGGTATGTTATATGAAGACTGACCTCGTAAAGTTTGACTATGTCAGGCACAAAGTCTTTCTCTTCCAATTTCTGCTGCCTCTTCAACAGTTTGTCCATACAGTGGTGGCAGCAGCGGATCTTATCGTCATCCTTCTCTTCCAGCATGGAGGTGACGCTGCTCAGGCTGCTGATGCTGCCTCTCCTGGAGCCCATGCTGCTGCCACTGCCTATAGGGGGGGATTGAGACTGACTGTGTCTCCCGGGTACGCTTAGAGCCTCTCGTGTCCCATTAATCAGCTTTTCTGTAAGAAAGCGAATGAAAGGGTGTACAAGTCATGTAATAAAAAGGAAACCATGTTAAAAAATTAAGCACTGACACCATACAGTACACATACACCATTTAATGAGATTCAATAAAAAAAAGTCCCTAAAGATTATAGCTTTTAAGTTAGATTGACATAGTTGGTAAATCACAGTTACAGGCCTCGTTAGCTAAATAAAGTAATATTAAAGACAAAGTATTTGCAGTTCTAAACTCCTGCACAATAACCAACATTGTTAAATGTCAGCATCAATCAAGTCTGAGCTGAATAAAGGGAGATTCTCATTGTTTTTATTTTATTACATAGATGTACATAATTTACGGTTGCACTCAAAATTATTAAACCTTTTATTGTAAATTATGTGTATTTGCAAAGATTATGAACTTGCAGTGGTTTGCTTTAAACCAACACAAAAACCGTTTAAGGAGGACCTCTGATGAATTTTGTCCTTTGTGTCTTATAAATGTTACAATGTTGGATACTTCAGGTAAAAAATGCTAAAGCATCAAATTATAAGGTTTATGCATTTGGACCTGAGCTTAAATGTGGTTTTGGATGCCTCTGCCCATTGGGTTTTGCAGTCTTGCTACAGTGTGACGTCACAGCGAGGTGGATGTACTTATTTGGGCATTAAGTAAGCTATCAGCCAGAGGGGATTGAGCTCTGTATGAGGCCAGATGAGTTTGAGAAAACACAAGAAAAGGTAGGATAATGTATTGTTTTAATCTAATCTTGGTATGTACATAACATAGACATGCATTTTTTGCAGCTCTGTATCCATATGTGCAGATGTACCTAATGCTGTGACCGGGTGAATCTATATACCTGTAATCCATCCATCCAAGGCGGGGTACACCCTGATAATGTTTATAAAATGTATTTTTGACAAAAACTGTGCACATTTTCAGAAGATAAATTATGATACTTTTGGACCGGGTGTGGTGCAGGGGTGTAGGAACAGGTTCAACCTTGTGGGTCAAACACATACACAGACAGTGCCTGTTGTCTGCTGGTTGATTTGCCAAAGCCCTGGACAACTGTGCATTTATAGGGTGACATTCTTATGCAGTCATGGAGAAAGCATGTCTATTTTCTTGCGCTTTAAGTTTTTCGATAGCTTTTTTTCCTATTTCTAAATCCAGAAGTGATAAAGGTGGGCTCTGATTTTACAGAGGTGTTAGTTTGTTCTGGTTAATTGCCGTACAAAAAAACACAAAATTCCCTTCTGTACTGTATCATAATGAAGCCAAGGAAAGTCCTTGTATCACTGTTCAGGTTTTGTTTGACAGAACTTGAGTGTCCATGAATTTTGGGTGTGGCAAAAGTCACAATGTCACACAATGCCACTTAACTGCACTTACCACAGGCAAGAAAAACATGTTGTACTTTTTTGTGAACTCATAAAATATCCACTGTCTGTTTGCTCCTGTCTCTCCATGACTTTGACTCCCTGCCTAAAGCCTGTGATGTTCCTGCATGGCGTTAACGGATTTAAATCATAACCCAAACCCTATAGTATTGTAGAAATGATTAAACAATTATCACAATAAATCACAAGCATTCTAAAAAAATCTACTTGACATTAGTCATCAGCTGCTGTTCTTTATTATAATCAATAATAGGATTTTAAAATATTTCCTCATACCCTCAAACTCCATCTGACACTCCAATATTTTCCCTGACTTTATTAGTTAATCTTATGGTAAAATAAAATTGTTTGTTTAAAAAGTAACAACAGGCTAATATATATTTCACTCATTCATGACCTCATCTGAGCTCTCTCAGTCCACCTGTCATTACTTCACCTGCCTCATTAATCGATGTACTATCATTCTACTGTAAGACTAATTGTAATTGCACATCATATTTAATGTAATTGTATACGTGTTGATAAATGGTTGAGTTCAATTTGGTGTTGTCTTTGTGTTGTAATGTAACCGTTACTCACACTGACGTTACTCTTTTTAAAATAAAGTAGTCCTGCTGCTACTTCATTCATTTTTAGTGGTGGCCATTTGCTATATGGAAGGGGATGACAAAACAGTTCAGCTAGTGTTAATGTTATTTGGGAACACTGACAAAGTTAGCAATTAAATCATGGAAAAGTGACCATGCCAGAATTAAAATGACTTAACTCAAAATACATAGTTTCTAAATATGAATATAAACAAACAGCAAGACGTTATAAACAAGCAATATTCATGGCAAAGCTCTTGCTAGTGTCGTCTTCTTGAGTCTGGTTGGTGAAGGATGTCATATGACGCTGTGTTGCGCTTTCAAAATAATAAATGGGTTATACTTGTATAGCGCTTTTCTACCTTCAAGGTACTCAAAGTGCTTTGACACTATTTCCACATTCCCACACACATTTTACACACTGATGGCGGGAGCTGCCATGCAAGGCCCTAACCATGACCTATCAGGAGCAAGGTGGAAGTGTCTTGCTCAAGGACACAACGGACATGACGAGGTTGGTAGAAGGTGGGGATTGAACCAGGAACCCTCAGGTTGCCAGCACAGCCACTCTCAACTGCGCCACGCCGGCCCCGTAATAGCATATATACTTTCGTGGTATATTTTTTGAGAAGGACAAATGCGTCTTTCTCCAATATTGGGGGGGACATTTGCAATCTGAAAATGCCTCCACCATACGGGTTATAAATGTGACTGTTGAGCAAAAAAGCATTTCCAAAACATACCAGACTACAAAGAAAGGTTTTAGATTCATTAAAATCACCAGAGGAACCCCAAAGCTGCCACAAATGCTTGAAGGATGGGAAAAGCTGTGGGCAATCAGACTTTTGTGATTTTGGACTAAATCGGAAGTTTGACATCTTGGAGACGCCATCTACTCTGTAAAGCGAAGAATGATGACATTGAGGACCAGAAATAGACAGAGTGAATAGTTTAAATGTGTTTTCGCTCGCTCAAACACAGACATTCTAATCTGGATTGTTTCCCTGGCTGCAAGCAACTTGGCAAGGTAGTTCCTTTGAGATTTTCCTCAAGTACAGTGCAGTGTAAAATCAACAAACTAATTTCCTGTCTCTCGTGGACATACACCTGTTGTCTGTTGATTTGTGTTGGACTGACTGGCTGTGCTATCGCGTTTGCGAGAGCACCAAGGTTGTGGAACAGAGACATGCTGCAGGCTTACACACACATATGCATTCACGTAAAATACACGCCGCACACACACGCCGCACACACACGCCGCACACACACGCTCCCCGCCCCCCATCCCATGTCTTTGACGCCTCACCCCACGTGGTATGACGGAAAACAGAGCAGCGCCCCTAGTGGCTAGCAGCTTTGGGCTGGATGCCCGCCCCCTCCCCTACTGTTACAAGTCTTGTAGTTTCTGTGACAACATGTATTTGTGCTTATCGGCTATCAAATAGTTTTTCTCGGCCCCAGTCTGAGATTGACTTTTTTTTGTTGCCCCACCCCCGTTTTCACCTTTTTTACCACCTTTTACTGGGCGCCGAACGTGGCGACCCAACAGCGTTGCTGTTCTGTTACCCTGTACAATGTTTGTCTAATCTTGGACGGATTTGTGCTGAAAATGTCATTTCGTTGTACTTGCGCAATGACAATTAAAGACCTGCTTTTTCTTCTTTTTGTTTAAATAGTTCAACACAACTAACATTACACAGCCGTCACTTTGTCTTTTTAAATGGGCCGTCCATTGAAAGTGTATACTTTAGAAAATAGGTTGTAATTTCAAAAATGGTGGTTGCATAATTCTGAGAGAAACTGTTGGTCTTGGAGTGTTGCGTTCATACTGTACATACGAGCAAGAGGTAGGGGCACAAACTCCATGCACTTCCTGCACATGATGGAGCCACAGAGACGACAGTGGTGTCTTCTGTTCCGAATGTTGAACTTGTTTCCACAGTCCGGACAGAAAGGGACATCAGAGTCATTCACCCAGGACACGACCGACTTCTCAATGGCTGTAAAAGATGATGTGTTCAGTAATATTACCTTTGAAACATGTATCTATAGTACACAAGGAGCTTGCCTCTGATTTTGGCTGCGTCTGAGTTGGTCCTGTCAAAGGACGTTAGCTGAAAGGACATGTTTTACCTTCAGCTAATTAGAAAGAAAAAACACCTGCATTGTAATGACGAAAGCACACCTTTTCCAGTCTGATGATGAGCTTGTTGACCTCGATGACATAATGATCGATCCTGGCAGCACGGTGTTTCTTAAAAAATTCCAAGTGACTTCTTGTCGCTCCTGCAAAAGAAGAGCAGAGTTATAAATATGTATATGACTTTTTCCTCAATCATAGCACATTTATTCCAGTCTCACCAAGCTCCTGAGGCTCCCACATGTATGGGTCCACTCCACCATAATAGAAAGATTCATAACTGCCAGCATCTGGTCTGTCATCTCCATCCCTCTTCAGTAGCTTGTCTTTGGCTTTAATAGCCTTCTGGACCAAACCTATAGAAATGCAGGCATGTATGATTGTATGTCTATGTATCTCTTTTTCAAGACCTATTTTAAAAAAAAATCATGTTTATATCTTTGAAATAACTGGTAGATTACAAAAAAAAAAGTATTTCTTCATACTCCGTAGCTGCTTGACAGTTGTTTGTTGATTACAGTTATCTTACTCATTAATCATAAATAAATCCTCCTCTACTGTTTGCCAACTGTCCCATCCTCTGTTTTGTGGGTCACTTAGGTATGTGAGTGACAGGGAGATAAGCTCTGACTTTCTTGGGACAAGTAGTTTATTTTCACTTCTGACTGCATGTAAAGATCTCTAGACCTGGAATATAAGACGATTGTATTTTTCAGCCTTTTTTCTAAAGGAAGGTCCTATATTCGGCCCAATACGATATTTCATAATTTATAGTATTACCACCTTAATTCGTGACAGAGCTTGTAACTCAAAACACTCAAACCTCAAGTTATTGGTGCCCATTAAAATTAATTTAAATTAATGAATTGGTGTTTTTCCCCCACACCCCGAACAGCACATTTTTAACGTGCCTTTTAAAAAGAAAAACACTCGTCTAGATAAGAAATATTGTATGAAAAAACACACTACAAGTACAATATTTGTTTTAAGTAATGTAATAATATAGTACATAATTTACTTTGGAGAGTGGTTCCTTGTCTGGCAAAATCAACTCTTCTGCATCAGTATGGTGCAGAATAGCAAGTGCTAAAGTCTGCTACACCATTTATTTTATTGATACCAATACCAATATCGTTATTCCTAATCGATACCGGTATTTATCGGTACTATATGTAATTGATGTGAAAAAATGCATTTTTGATTGCCATTTTTATTAGCACAAGGGGTCCAACACCACCCACTTCATGTTACAGCTCTTCAGGGAAGTCTTATCAACACCTGCTTTTTAAGTCTTGAACAAGTCAACTATGTTTGCAGTGCAAGGCGCAACGCAATTGATAGATCATCTTCTTGTAAAGACCACACAGATCCATCCCGGTGTTTCTATCAATTACAATTACATTCAGTTGGAAAATAATATTTATTCACAGACCTTTCAAATATAATACTAGGAGTGTAACGATTTGTTTGAACAACGATAGATTCAATTTACAATTTGTGGTTGCAATTCACGGACGATACTATTTAGCAAACAACTCAACCAGTGTGACTGTGAAATAAATACTGGATACTGGACACGACAGGTGAAGCTTCCTATGTTTCTGTTATTTTGTAAGGGAATTAAGTACAAATGAATTATGGATACAAACAAGCATGTAAACAACAATGAATGACCAATGGGTTCACATTTTCAACATTCAAGCAATTTTCAATAAAACTACAGTAACCAAAATTTTAAGAGTAGGTTTACCTGCTAAATAAAGTTGCCTAACCCAACCATTCACTATCTGTTCTCTGCCCTGGCGAGCGGAAGCATTCCTCTTTGATTCATCTCTTGTATTTCTTTCTTTCTGACGAAATAACTTTTCCATGGGTGCCAGTTGTTGTGTTCTGGAAGTCGGTGTGTCGCCGTAACTTGCTCCACTGTCACTTCTGTTGTGTCGGTCGTGTCTTTTGTGACTTCAAGTTGTGTTGGGGCTTTTATGTGTTGTGTCGTTTGTCTTTGTTGTGGCTTTGTCAAAAAGAGCTACCGAACGCACGCATGCGCATCTGTAACCCACCAGGATTGGTCCCTGTCTTTTCGCCTTCCGGTCCGCACGGGACTTGAACCTGGGCGCTATCCACCGAGAGGAAAGCCCAAACTGACATCGCGATACCCAGCATTGCTCTTTGAAGTTGTTAGGGAGTGAGGTTTACCAACGTACACATGGCCCAGTCACACTGCTGGCCTCTGTTACACATCAACACTAAAGTTATCCTCAAAACAAATTACAATCAAAATCGACTACATTGTGTAGACTTTGTTACTGGTGCTAAAAGTAAGTAATAATTTTTAATTATATTTCTTTCATTGTGCCTTCTGACCAGTAAGCATGTAGACACTTACAGCGTTGATGCAAATAAGGGTAACCTACTTGGTATACATCTCTATGACGCGATCTGTCGTGTTTTTTCTTTCTTTAATTCAATTCAATGATTCCACTTATTTTTCTCAGCACTGGCCTTCACACTCACTTTAGTCTTTTCAATGGTTAGAAAAACAAACTAACGTTGATTCTTAGCTATAAGTTAATGCTTGGTTGGATCTTAAGGGGTTCACTATGACATTCGCTACGCCCACTAATGGCATGGATGCTTCTAACTCATATTTTTGCTTGCAGCTTAAAGCATAACAATTAGCCGAAAGACAGTTCTTAACTCTAAACCAGGGGTGTCCAATCTGGGACCGAGGGCCAAATTTGGTCCTTGAAATCGTTTGGTTTGGCCTCCCGCCCCAAAGGGTGGCTTCCCAAATGTAATATATATTCATATTGACCTTCTTTTAAGCTCACTAGGTGTATCCTGAACTAATATTGATATTGAATATTAGTCTGATATCAACAAAACAAGTATCAGATTATATTGGCTTGCATCCAAACTTCCTGGTTTTAGCTCAAATACAAGCAGTCCTGCAACACATTTACTTGTGCGACGTAGAAAAGCCAGCTAACAGCTACAGTAAATGTCTGACCTCCAATAAGCACACAAAGTAGGTATTTTCTTGTATTTTAGTGAAGTCATTTAAAAAAAGGTAAACATGGTAGACTATAGGCGGCTGGAAACTTGGAGCTACACAACAGCTAAGTACACAATAACACACAAGCTATATATACACACCATGTGTCCTTAATTGAACAATATTTCAGTCTAAAACACCACATTTGTCAATATAAACAAGTATCAAATAATTATATTTGCATGTTACTTTTATAATGAAGTCTCCAACACAGAAGCATATTGAAGTATCCAGAAACAAACGTGTCTGCATCATTCAGCTTACTGAGCTTGATAAATTGTTGTGACCACAAGGTGCTGCAAAAAAAACAATTACTACCCCACTTCAACCTAAAGACAGCATAAATCCATTCCAGATGGATAATAATAAATAGATTTGTGTTTTTCATACCTACCATTGTTGTTTGACGAATTTCACTTGATCAAAGCATTTTCTAACATTCCACTCTACAAAATAATAAAAGTATGTATGATTCTTGCTAATATTGTACTGAATCATGATTGGTATCGTATCGAAAGTGAAAAAGTTGTATCGCAACAAACCCTAGAGCTCACACAATCATTGATAGCATGTCTGCAAGACTAACTAATTGTCACCGATGATAATTATAGGGACGTTATCATTTATGTTTAGGCTATCAGTGTTTCACACTGTGTTTGGCCTGTGGAACGTTGGCACTTTCACTTTGACTCTTGTAGGTAAAAATTTAAGGCACTCCTACTCTAAACACTCTAAAGTTGAGGTACCGTACCACTGTATTTGCAGTTAAATGGCTAGAGTGCCCAAAGTTAATTGTTATGTTTCACCCACCAATGCGTGACTTCCCAAATGTAATACTTATTCATATTGACCTCTTTCAAGCTCACACAATCATTGATGGTATAGCCGCAAGCTTAACTAGTTGCCATCGATCGAATTTAATGATCCTACCACTACTTTAAATATGGTGGTATGTGGCTAAATCGTAACTCATGGTGCTGCTTAACACTTAAAATCAGTGCAATTTGGACCGCAGCCCATCTGCATATTTTCCCTTTGGCCCTTGGAGGCAAAAAGTCTGGGCACCCCTGCTCCAAACACTCTAAAGCAGTGGTCCCCAACCACCGGTCTGGGGACCGGTACCGGTCCGTGACACATTTGCTACCAGTCTGCAGAGAAACATTAAATAATTTGTAAACGACTGCAAAACACTTAACTTTCTATCCCACTAGACACACCAATAAGCCTGTTTATACATGTACAATATAACTCCTCATAGGAAGTTGCCATTTGTTATAACTTTGTGACATGATACAATGCACATTAATGAACATATACAATATAAATGTGCCAAAGGCTGATTTCCAATCTACAGGTTGATGGTAACCAGCTGGGGATCTCATTGCAAAGAAACAAGCCCTGTGCTCCCACTAATTCAGCGTTATAGTGAGCTGCATTTTTCATGCACTTATTTTTGCTGTATTTATTTGGCACAAGTGTAAAGCCAGTCCCTGAAAATAATGCCTACATTAAAAACCGGTCCGTGGTGCAAAAAAGGTTGGGGACCCCTGCTCTAAAGTGAGGTACCACTGTACATGTAATTAAGTGGCTGAGGCATGTTTGTCTTAGTTTAATGAATATGTGTAAGTGTGATCACAGATAATGTGTATTCAAAATGAGCTACTGCAATCATCATTTATGAAATGTGTTACGTACATAACACTTGCAATTTGCAGACAGGTAGTACAAACATTGGTGTTGTGTCATCTGGATTATTGTTCAGTTATTTGGGCTTCTGCACCCAAGATTGATCTTACAAAATTACAAACAGCTCAAAATAGGGCAGCTAGACTTAATTTAGATTGTTCTTATAGACTGAGTGTGGACCATATGCATTCTTGTCTTGCATGGCTGAAGGTTATTCATAGATTATCCAGCAGTTTATTATTATTTATTCAAAACATTATTCATAACAAGTACCCTACAGCTCTTTTTAAGCAGATTGGTTATAATGCTGATGTTCACCACTACAGTACCAGAGCTTCAACTCAAGGTCTAATTGCATTACCACGACCAAGGACTAATTCAATGAAAATCACTGTTGTATACAGAGATTTCATTATGGAATACTCATCATTTAAATATTAGGACTATTTCCAGTAAAAATAAAAAAAAAAGCATTTAAGAAACATGTAAAGTCACTTTTTAGACTTAAGAGTTAATCTATCATGTTATCAGTTTGAGAACTTTTTTTTCTTCTTTTTTTCTCTTTCCCTTTTTCCTTTCTTTTGTTGTAACTGGATTTGCGTATGCTCTGTATCTGTGTACTGTTATTTTTTTTAAATTATTTTGAGAATTTTCTTTTCCTTTTTCCTTTCTTTTATTGTAACTGGATCTGCGTATGTTCTGTAACTGTATCTGTGTACTGGGACGGCGTGGCGCGGTTGGGAGAGTGGCCCGTGCCAGCAACCTGAGGGTTCCTGGTTCAATCCCCAGCTTTTTACCAACCTTGTCACGTCCAGTGTGTCCTTGAGCAAGACACTTCACCCTTGCTCCTGATGGGTCGTGGTTAGTGCCTTGCATGGCAGCTCCCGCCATCAGTGTGTGAATGTGTGTGTGAATGTGGAAATAGTGTCAAAGCTTTTTGAGTACCTTGAAGGTAGAAAAGCGCTATACAAGTATAATCCATTTACTGTTATTTTATTATTTTGAGAATTTTCTTTTCCTTTCTTTTATTTGTAATTGGATTTGTGTATTTTTTGTAACTGGAGTTGTGTATTACTATTTTACTTTGAACTTTTGGGAAAAGGACCCCAGGAAGACTAGCCTGTGCGTTTGTGCGTAGGCTAATAGGCTAATGGGGATCCTCAATAAACAAAAAACAATTTATCATCAGTGCATTTCATATGTTGTCCCTCGATGCAATAACATCACCAGCCCTATTCAAACTTGAACTACCAGCACAAAAGATGTGACCTACTTTTCAGTTGCCCTCGAACGTGGCGGTCATCCCCAGAATGCTCCTCTTCATAGTGGCCTTGGAGTTGGTAGAACGACTGCAGGTCCTTCAGACACAGTGGACAAAGGAAGCCTTCCTTCACCTCACCTGTGCCCTCAAAAGGGGTTGGGTAGCTCGAAGCCATGATGGCGGCAGCTTGTGTTGTGCAAGGAGGAGGCCGACGAGGCAGTCCTTCTCCACTCCTTGTGTCACAGGGAGTGCAACCCATGCCATGATAGCTCCATCACACTGCAAACCAACGCAAAAAGGACAACGCAGTTAGGAGTAACAGGTGTAGTGTAGTGAATGGAGCACTTGTGGACGCTCATGTACGGTTAGCCGTTCGAACCCCCGCTGTGAAACAATGTATAAGATGTATTTAACACACTCCATTCTGATAGAATATATGAAGCATATCAAAAAGCTCCAGTTCTCTTTGAATAAAATGTAGTTGAAGTGTTCGCAGTGGTATTCGAAGGGTGCAGGGTTAGCTTAAAATGCTAACAACAGGTCTTGCTATCTTTCGCTGTCACCGTGGCTAATAAACAAAGTCTTATTCTCACAACCATATAAAAGCGGATTATTATTAATGACGTGCTGTTTATACTTACAGTTTAACCATACAATAACCGCTTTGGTCACTGTTTGGACTCAGTTTGACAGCTCACCGTCATCCGTTGTAGCGAACCTGTCTGATCATGTGACATTGCGCGGCAGTACGGGAAGCAATGAGGGTCTAAACTCTCCAAATTCAAAACAAGCGCTTTTAAAATAAGACATAACCTCGTACTTTAGTGTATTGCGACTTTGGTGCACGATCATCATGTTCTATGTATTGTATGTAAAGTTAACAACTTCCTACTTCCACTATTAATACTGTTTAACTGTCGAAATTAGCTACCTAACACTATCGAGCATGCGCACGCATGCGCATAAAGACTACATGTTTTTTTCCCCCGAGTTAAATACCATTTGAAATGAGCTACCTATATGAAGAGTTGACTTGACACTGGCGCTGAAAGTAAGTAATTATTTTGTTGTATATTTTAGTTGATATCTAAATCGACGTTTTGAAATTTAAAGTATCATTTTGGATGTAGTATGTGCTTTTGAAGAAGGAAGAATGTGATTATAGATGATACCAAAATGGGGTCCTAATATGGCATTAACTTGACTAACCGTGTTAGACGAGAAAGGCTGTATATACATGGTCCAACATGGAGGTGGAAACATTTTACTTTGGGGCTGTTTCTTAGGACATGAAAATTCACAGCAACTCAGGGACTAATAAACAGTACCCCAGAACCTTGGATGATATTGAAGATTGGTTGTGATATAGTGTCAATGCCATGTTGGAAGGCCTATAGATACACGGCAAAGGCCACTAATGTGATGTTCAAGCACATTAGGATCTTGGAGTGGCCTCATATTTGTAGAGGAACGTGAAACTTAAAGTTGCCAAGTGACAGCCTCTAAACCAGGAGTTCCCAAAGTAACTTGTTTTGTTTCACCTGCTTCCCAAATGTAATACATATTCACATAACCTCTTTCTAGCTCACACAATCATTGATGATATATGCCATTGATCGAACTTAATGATCTTACTACTACTTTAAATATGGTGGTATGGGGCTAAATCTTAACTCAGGGTGCTGCTTAACACTTAAACTGACTGCGTTTGGATTGCAGCCCATTGGCACATTTTCCCTTTGACCCTTGGAGCAACACGTTTGGGCACCCCTGCTCATGATTTGAAAGATATTTGTTTAGATGAGTATACCAAAGTTTTTTGCCTGACATGTGTGCAAGACTGTTGATTAACTACGAGAAACGTCTGACGTCTGAACTCTGCACAAGAGTTTCTCTACCAAATACTTTTCTTACCTATTGGCACCTGTTTTTGTGTATTTGGGATCTGCATAAGTCCTAAAAAATGTATATCAACCATGGAGGCATGGTGGAGATAATTATAAAACAATCCTGCCTTCCTTCGTACTTCCCTCAAACGAGCCATATGAATTAGTTTTTTCCTATTGATGACGTCAACGGATATCTCCAATTATGGTAGAGATTTACCCAAAGATCTGTGCATGAGTCCGCCGCTGTCCAAAGCTGTAGTCAGTAATCTTGTTGTGGGGCAGACTGGCTCGTACATGCACATGCATCCTCCACTTCTGCCATTTCTAATACAAAGTAGCGTATAGTTCTAACTTATATCTGTGGGGGTAGACTCTAAAAACTATGACATGGCTGACGGGGGAGAAGACGAGGAACGTAAATAAGACCGCCTACAAAACGGCACATCCTGAAGAGACAGTCAGAAAGCGGCTTGAAGATGGTCTGTAAAACTTAATCTATGCAAAATTTTGACCAAAAAAACAAACATTATATCTTGCCTACGTAAGGCTTCTATTAAGTACACCCAGTACGTTTTTTTTTTTTAGAGCAGTGCATTGTGAGCACAGAAAGTGAACAAATCTAGTAATTCCTGGTATGTGATATTATGAAGGGGAAGGATTAAATAAGCTTGGATTCTTCCTACTCCCTGTAGGACATGTTGAACTGTGAATTGTAAATAATTTGGATTTTGATGTAATTTTTTCAGCATGTTCAAAATAAACTACTACTACTATGTCTCTAACACGTGCACGCGCATTAGCTTCGTGTGTTAGAGGGAACTGCACTCTTTTATTGTTTCCATCGTTCACAGTCATTATGAGAGACAAGAACACACGTCTTTTTTTCAATTAGTATTTTAAAGATGATAAAAATGCTTGGAAGACACGGCTAATGGGAATCACCGATGTAGCCTTCAAAGCCCTCTGAAACCACTTCAAAACCCTCCATCAAAGTTTTATATACACCCTTCAAGTCTATATAAAATGTAGTAACAGACACACTCATAACAATATGTAATATGTTCAGTATTTACCGTATTTAATTTCGATCATTTTAATCAATGGCTTCTTTCGTGCATTGATTTCTGTTTACATAGCAGCGCACGTCCGACTCCTGGCAACAAATTTGCGTTCCTGCACGCTTGTGTGTGTTCTAATCATGGCAGACTTGTTAACAAACAACGAAGACGACAATTTTTGCACTAATGAGGATTCACAACCTTATCGTTTTCAAGCTGAATGAACAGAATGAACTGCTGCTTCTAGAAGCGAGCACGAAGAAGAGGGTGAAACATTTGAGCAGACGGAAGCCGATAGAGTAAAGTTGGCGTGACACGAAGCTGCAAATGTAGAATTTGGATACAAGCTATTTCGACATAAATGGCGTGCTTACCCCAAATAAACCCACTCCCCGGCCAGCTGAACCAAACAGACAACCTGAGTCACACTTTATATTGATATGATAAACACAGCACGTCATGTGTGTATCATGGATCGCCTAAGCTGTCTGGCTAGCTGTGTATAACAAAACATGAAATATGGGCTAATACTTTACAGATAATGCTCATGGTTTTCTGTTAGTACAGATTGGTGTCCTATCGCAGTGTTCTGCATTACAAACTCAAAACGCATTTCGTGCTGACGTAGAAGCTAGCTTATCTGTAGTTAGCTTTTATGGCTAATACCGAAGCACGCCGATGTGTTACTACACCAGAAAAAGAGTTCCTCAGTGTTCGCTCTTACAATAACAATGTTGCTACAGCTTGGCTTTTATGCAGGTTACGGAACTTCAATGAAGTATTGGTGGTGGTTTTTGAATGCCTTTTTAAAATGATTTAGAGGTAGAATTGATTGCTCCCATTAGCTGCATTGCTAGCTACCTAGAATGAGCCAATTTTTATGTTAGACTGCAAAAAAAAACAGCATTTTGTCTTATTGTCTCTCACCATGATTGTGAACGAAAAAGTACAGTTCCCTTCAATAGCTAATGATAGCGATTTGGAGAGCTAACGTTTAGTTATTCCATCCATCCATTCATCCATTTTCTACCGCTTGTCCATCTCTGGATCGCAGGGAGCTGAGCCTATCCCAGCTGCATTCGGGCGGAAGGCAGGGTACACCCTGAACAAGTCGCCACCTCTTCGTAGGGCCAACACAGTGAACATTCACTTGAGCCAATTGGTTCAAGAATTTCTCAAAGCTTCATGCATGCCAAGGTACAAGGAACCACCTGCTGGCCAAATGTATAGTTACAAACAGCTGTATCTTGACTATAAACCATTTATTCTCAAACTGTGCTACGTGTACCACTAGGAGTACGTGGGCTCCATCTAGTGGTACGCCAAAGAATCACTTAATTAAATATATTTAAACATAGTGTTACCGTTCAAACTGTGTGTAATGTTACAGCAACCAAAATATTAAATATACTTGTTAAATAAAACCACTGCCTTGTTTTAAATGAATACTTAGGCCTACTCTGCTACTGTATTTAAATGTTGGTCATTATGGTGGTACTTGGAGAGCCAAGTGTTTCCTGAGATGTTACTTGATGAAAAATGTTTGAAAACCACTGGACTTAGCTATAGGTAAAACAAAAAAATGTTCACATTTTATGGATAGCAGTGAATATATTAAATAAATAAGTCAAGCTACTTTAGCTCTTGTTTATTTGTTTTCTATTGCTGATTGCTTTTGTTGATGATCATTTTCCAATAGCAGGTAATCCCTCAAATGATGCTCTCTGCTCTTTGCGGTGGTCTGGCATTTAATAAAAAACATCATAGGGGAGAAGTTCTAGTAGTGATGATCTGTGCGCGGTGCATTACTGCATCAGCATGTGTGTGTGTTGCATCTCTTGGTGTCTCTGCAGGTTTAATAGACGATTTGCATATTGATCCAAGTGCAGCAGCTTCCAAGGCTCTGATGGAATGAGTCTAATTAAAGCAATTTAGCTGACACTTCGGTCTATTGAATTGCCTCAATGATTCTATGAAGCATGCAGAGAATAAACACCTGGCATAGATAATTGACTCATATGCAGAACAGTTAAAATCATACACTTAATGGATTTTAATGTGTTTATTGTTTTACAGGACACTTGTTTATGAAGTAGGCAATGAAGTTAAATTAAACTTGCATCGTATTTATTAGCATTTACAATTACAAATAGACAATAAATCAAAAGCAAAGACTTTCCTTGGCATAACTTTAGTGTAAATACTGTACAGTATATGATCACTTCCATTTCTTAATCCATCTATTCCAGGCGTGTCAAACTCATTTTAGATCGGGGCCCGCATGGAGAAAAATCTACCGGACTGGTAAAACATGGCACGATAACTTAAAAATAAAGACAACTTCAGATTGTTTTCTTTGTTTAGAAATAGAACAAGTACATTCTGAAAATGTACAAATTATAATGTTGTTTTTTGTTTTTTTACACTTACATGTTGCGGTTAAGAGTATTCTATCTTTATTTGTCGTTATTTATACGTTCTGAATAAATTATGTGATAATGTTCATCAGTCAACTCGTTGTTAATTATCAATCTGTCAAGATAAAAAAATTATATGAAAATCCAATTACAGGATGTTATTAATGTAGTTTGCTCATTTTCCTCGACTGGTGCACTAACATCATGTGTTTTTTTTGTTTTTTTTAACATATGTAGCATAATCTACAAAGATACACATAATTGCTATTGCGACATCTAGTGGACACATTTAGAACAGCAGTTTCTTTCATTAAAAAATTTCGGCTGGCTCATTTTTATACTTAGCAAACTCATCCTACATTTGACACCCCTGATCTATTCCAACAGTGATGCCTCACAGAGACACTCCCAGTCGACACGTGGCCTATAGTGAACTACATTTGATACCTAAAAGTTGATAATGATGACAATTCCTTTATTGCGCATCCACCCTGCACTCACTCTTTAATTTACACTTCTAAGTTCTCCAAAAAAAATACATGATTAAACACACATCATTAAAAAATAAAACAATATCACAAAAGAAAAATCAGTTCTCATTTTTAATTGTGATAATTATTGGGGTACATATTAATGAGTTGACATGATCTGCAGCATGAATGTGACGACTCTACTCTGCGTCCACTAAATCCCTCTCAGGTGCAAACCTTTTCCCCGGGTGTTGTCTCTTCTCCTCGGCGTGCTTCACTCGGATCTTGTCTAAAAAATCGAGCAGCAGATTCGTCCTGGCGCATCTGTTGAGGTCCAAAACGTCTTCACACGGACTGACTGCGGACAAATCTGGATCCGAATGATCCCAAAAGCGTTTCCCGGGGTGCTGGCGCTTGTCCACCTCGGGGAGGTCCTCCTCCTCCTCCTCCTCATCCCCCTCTTCCTCCTCTTCCTGCCGCTTACCAGGGTGCTGCCGCCGGCTGCGCACCACCAAGTAGCGCTTGCCCGGGTGCTGTCGTTTGGAAAGTCCACCCACGACGATGACGGGGTGGTCAGAAAGGTGTCCCGTAGTGGAGCGCCTTCCTGGGTGTTGCCTTTTTTGCAGCTCCATGAGCGAGTGCGTGACTTCCTCGCGTTTGCCCGGGTGTTGTCTCTTGTCAACACCCAACCAGTACTCTTCATCCCCGTCGTCTTCCTTCTCCAAATCCTCGCCGTACCTTTTGCCTGGATGTTGCCGCTTTGTCACCCACTCTGGCTGAGAAATAAGTCCCGCTGCAGGAGGAAAAATAACATGCATTAGTCTCAAAAGTCAGAATGGCCATGCGTAAATACGCATCAATGTGCGCAATCGATCATTTATCATTATTGTAAGTTGTTTACGTTTAGATAACGTTTTAAAATACCACACAATGACACGATAGCAGATCCGTTAAATAATATGTATTTTGTGAAACTATTTGTAGAGGGATATTTGAAAGGGACATAAGACAATTTGAAAAGCAGCAAATTTGCAGCACTTTTCCCAAGATGCTTTAAAAAAAAACTGTACCTCAAATACTACATTGCAAAAAATACATTGTAAATGTAGAGCTAATTGCATTACTTCACAGTTACAGTATTTCAAAGTGAAATAACATTTAATTACTGTAAAATGTGAGGGTATTGTAATTTGCTGTAATGTTACAGTTCTCTTTGTTTACAGTATTTCAATGTGAAATAACATTTAAATACTGTGAAATAATTACATTTGCTGTAATGTTACAGTTATTTTTGTTTACAGTATTTCACTGTGAAATCCTGGTAATTTTCTTACAGTGCACAGTCAATAAAGTCACTGTAAAAAATACTATTCATATTCCCGGATTATGATTTGCTCACCACTTCTGTGGTCTTCTCCTTGCATCTTTCTCAGTATGGAGCGCAGTAGGAGGCTCTCTGCACTATGGTGAAGCAAATCGTCCATAGTCCTCTGGTCGGGCTCCTCCTCAGCAGAGATGCTCTGTCCTCTGCAGACGGTCATGAAGTTGCAGACCAAGACAGAAGCCAGCAGGATGAAAAGAAATGTCGACTTCATTGCGTGACACATGGTAGCCTGTGGGAGACGTCGATAACTGAGGCAAGTCTTAATACGCTTAATGTTCTACTTCTAAAAAGAATGGGGAAAAAATATAAAATGCCAAGAAAGCCAAGCTCACCTCTTCAGTTCCCAGCTGCTCCTATTTCAGTGGACGGATGCTGAGTGGACAATAATGTTTTAAGCTGCCAGCCCCTACCGTTGGTGTTTACTGACCCGCAAAGCCAACTTTGTGCACACAACATTGCATCTTGTCTTTTTATACTGGCCCCTCTCTGTCGTCATTGCTCACGTTGGAGTCCTCTTTTAGGATCCCTCGTCCTGATTGATGTCATTGAATGGCGTTCATCCTATGTGGGCGCTGATGAATGAGTCATTTCATGAACCGACACTCATTCAACAAGTTTTTTTGTGTAACATTTTGACAGTTTTACTGCATGTTGCACATTAATTGATGGGCACCTCTTGAAATAGTGTAAAAATGCTTCATTATACAGTTATCAGTATTTATTTTCCACAAATGGTTGTAAAAATCCCAGTGAAACGTTTTAAGAGGGAGAAAGATCATTTTTACACCCAGCAATGTTACAATATATGGACTTATTGTCACAATATTATCAGTTTAGATAATCCTTCAGTTGATCTCTTTTTTGATAACCGCACAAGCAAAATCATTTCATTCTGGACATCTCATAAGAGGCATCCCTCTCCATAGTGATTACTTTCACACTGTTCCTTTATACTGACTATAGCTGTCTGTTTCTGTACAGAATGAAGAGGGCCCCACGGTGCACACTTGAACACAAATTGAGACAGGACAGCGTGTTCTATTTCCCAGCTTGGCACAGGTCAGAGGTGAGGTTGTATACAGTCAGCATCACATTTACTTGAGTGATCCCATGAGTGGTGATCCTATTACTACTATAATGGTTGTGCATAATGGTATATGCAAATGAACCATGCAATCTCCTTTCTTGTGTATTTTGATGACATTAACTATTCAATCGTTGGGTTATTGCAGAACATTTCACACACCGATCTAGAGTAAAAAAGTCAGAAAATAACCTATGTAAATAAAGGATGTGGAAATACCACCAGTGAAGTATTGCATAACATCTGGCGTGAACTGGCTGTCTAATATTGTAATGACACGCTTTCAATGTGCTGTCACGGCCAATACTTCAAGATGTTTTGGACTCTAATTGAGTTGAACATGGAAGCGATTTATCATTGCGTTTTATTCAAAAGGCTCAAATACTGTCGCATGAGATTGGTCAATTTTTGCGGTCGGAGGATGAGCAATATGTTTCTGTTGTAATAATATGTAAATATTGAGAAATTAAATCATAGGCACTTTAATATGTAATATTTGCAACAGTGTGTGGAGTTTGCATGTTCTCCCTGTGACTGCGTGGGTTCCCTCCGGGTACTCCGGCTTCCTCCCACCTCCAAAGACATGCACCTGGGGATAGGTTGATTGGCAACACTAAATTGGCCCTAGTGTGTGAATGTGAGTGTGAATGTTGTCTGTCTATCTGTGTTGGCCCTGCGATGAGGTGGCGACTTGTCCAGGGTGTACCCCGCCTTCCGCCCGAATGCAGCTGAGATAGGCTCCAGCACCCCCGCGACCCCGAACGGGACAAGCGGTAGGAAATGGATGGATGGATTTGAAAAAATACTATTTAACTTAACATTGTAAGAGGAATTATAACGAGTACACACTATTCAGACTGAAAACATTTTACAAAAGAACAACAACAACATAGAATACAGATGTGAAACATTTTGTTTCATTATCTCTATTTTAAATATTATATTATATAAAACAATATCTGATGAAGAGGGATAGGTACCTAATTTTGGTACTTTTATAGATATCAACTGATTCACATGAAATCAAACAATACCATATTTCGATACTTTTGCTGCATGTGATGTCCCTTCCGGTTGCAGGCACGACACTCTCTGTAAAATTAGGTAATGTAGTGTATAGCTAGTGGCCTTGTCAACAAAGCAAGCATGCCTGAAAAAAAGTGCTCAAATGTAAAGATCCACTTTTCTAAAATGCGCTGCCTCGATGCTAATTTAGATCGTGCCATATACATGCTACTGATTAGCATTAGTGATTTTTTTTGTAATTTGGTAATGACAACTACAACTAAGATAACATTGCAATCAAACAGTTGGTGTGTAACAACTACAATACTTACAGTATAAACACTTTGTAGGGCACAACACAAGATAGACTACTCTTTGACTACGGCAACACACCTAGGACAAACTGAAATGAATAAATACTTGCAAATGAGACTCAGAAGTGAAAGAAAAAAATAAATTACAACTGGACAGCACAGCATCCTAATAATCTCAGGGTTAAATGACAAAAAGAGATTTTATTAATCAACAAATTAACACTGTTAAGTCAAAGTACAGAGCAGCACAAACACCACTGATTTGTAGAGCACACTCCAGGCCTGAAGGGGCAACAGTGAGAGCTGAGGGCTGAACATCTCCACCTGCTTCCAACAGATTGCTTTCATTGAATTCACCTGTTCACCTGCTCAGAGCACATGCTCAAAATGTTTGCTCTTTAGTCAGTCAGCCCTTTGACATGCTGCTAAGAGGAAGGAAGACAGCTAATGTGTGGACTCAGAAGACGCAACTGGTGAGGAAACCAAGGGAAAGAAGTGCTTGTTTTGTACTGAGGAGAATGTTTAAAGAAGATAATTTCACTGGGGAGAATGTTTAAAGAAGATAATTTCACTGATGTTTACAAAATTGTTTAAGTTGACTGAAAGTAAATTTAAAAAAGTATCAGTGATGTTTAAGTTTATTCTTATAATTAGGATGGATTGTTTAAATTTAATTTCATTCATATTGTTGGAAATGTTTAAATGTATTCTTAAACCTAGGCCCTATCAGTGGAAATTAATTTGGTTGGATTGTTTTAAAAGAAAAGAAAAGCATGTATTATGTTGTATGTTTATGAAACTGTTTTTTTTCTGTTTGGTTAAGGTTATCCACCTATTCGCCTATTCCGCTATTCAACCATCCCACTATTCAGCTATTCAACTATTCTACTACCACTATTCTACTATTTGACTATTCGACTATTCATTCTGTTCATCCATTCATTTACACCGATAACCCACTATTTTATTGCTTCAAATCAAACATCAATAAATCACAAGGAAAAAGGATCGAGTTGTCCTTTTGAGTCCTTCTTGAGTCCAACTGGCCCTTTCAAGTTTGGGCACAGCTGTGGAAAAAACCTGAAGAACTTGACAAACACTAATTACCACATGAACCGAAAAAAATCTACAGAAAATTGGTACAGTTGAGTACCAGTATCTAGGGCTAGGCGATATAGACCAAAACTGATATCCCGGTATTTTAAGGCCGAATGGCGATATACGATATATATCGGTAGTTTATACATAATGTGCAAAGTGTTTAGTTTAAACTCAACACCACATTACTGTTACTAAAAGTGTTCTGAAAATTACTTTCAAAAAGTAATTAAGTATAGTTACGCGTTACTTAACCAAAAACGTAATTCAATTACTAATGGAATTGCTCTTTAAAAAAAATGTTTTTTATTACTAGCAATAAGTAAATAATGCATTACTTAAAAAACAACAACCTCCAAATACACAGTATATCATATGCAGTTGAGAGAAGGTTCATAAAGGAGCAACGTGTGTGTGCCTTTTAAAAGGTGTTGTCTGGCGAGGTATATTTGTTAGCTTAAGCAGTTAGCGGAGACAGTTTGTCAGCTCTGACGGCTGTTCTGTTGAATCTTTTCACTGGATTGGGTTACCGCTGGTTAATAAAGAGGAGGAGCCGCTGGTGTCATGGTGTCAGCAATGCGCGGTAGCGACTCCGGACGTGTCAGACCCTTCCCGTGCTCCGGACCCTTCAAATCGTTATTGATACAAAGCATCGCGAAGACCCGGGCCGGGTGTTGACGCGATGTGATTTCTGCCCAGTGCTCTGACTGGCAAAGTGAAGAAATTCAATGAAGCACGCGCAATCAGCAGGAGTAACTATCAAAGGCTGCATCAAAAGGTAATATATATCGCTATGGCGGTATTGTCCCAAATATATACTATACCTCTTTCTAAAATATACCTGCATAACTCGTAATACAGGTATACTGCCCAGCCTTACCGGTATCGACTGCCAGGTACAGGGAAGTGGTACCGTATCGGTTAAAATCCCTACTGATAACCTCACCGTAGTACTGATATATCATGTACAGTAATTCCTCACCAGACATACAGTACGGTAGAACCTGGTTGATTTATCACAGGGGCTGAGTGCCACACTCATTATATCTCGCCCCCAGGGGTTGAGTTCTCTAAAACTGTGGTATTGAAATTGATTAAAATTAGTACCAGCGCTCACCGACAGTGTTCTCCCGAGTAAAAGGGCTGAACTTGAAGTGAGAGGACTAGGGATGTATACAGAGTACCAGTATTTTTTTGTACTGGTTCCTAATTAGGCCGGTCCATGAGGACTGAAGATTCTGGACTAATGACATTTTTAGTGTGATGGGACACAAGTAGGGGATTTTATTTTTTTATGTTTCATTGCCATGCATGTCTTAGAGTGTTTTATTATTGTGGATTTTAATTGCATGTTTTATTGCTGTGGAATTTGATTGTACTTTTTATTGCATGTTTTTACACATTGCGGACTTTGATTGTATTTTTAACCATGTTTTTACACTTTTGCAGACTTTGTATTTTTAACTACATGTTTTTACACTTTGCGGACTTTGATTGTATTTTTAATTGCATGTTTTTACTCCTCGAGGACATTGCTGGCATTTTAAGACGTTGCCCCTTTTAGCTTGTTGCCCCTGACAACCAAAGTGCCAATCGGACGGCACCTGAAATCAGACGCACCTGAGGAGCATTAGGGCTGCATACATTTAAAAAGGAGCAACCGGGAGATTCGACAGGCTTGACAAGGACCGAGCGAACGTGTGCAGGCTGGGAAGGAATCCCCAGGACTATCCAGCAGACCCGCAGGCTACCGGAGCGAACCCCCAGAATCCCACAACACGCAGGGGCAGAGGAAACTCTGCCTCCAAAGTAAGTGTCGTGCCTTGTGGATTTGCGGGGGTATTCAACTGCCTTGGGCTGTGGGCTTGCGGCGTGCGCTGGCTGTGTGGTTCTGTGAGCAGGAGCAGTCGGGACCCGGAGACCTGCGGTGACTCCCGGGAGAGACCAAGAGGCGGAGCGAACCGGGACAAGTACGGCTACGTAGGTCCCGCGAGAGACCGGAGACTGGCGAGGTGGGTGGGCGTGCCCAATACTTCTACGCCGAATTACAGCAGAGGCAGGGTTGCGCGTAAGTGTGACGTCAGCCCTGAGAGCGTCTCCGTGGTTTTAAATTATTTTATCCCCGTGGCCTGCCTCCGATTTAATTTGTGTGCAGGAGGACGCTGTGGAAGTGAGCGGAACCAGGACATTGACAACGCCTGTCGTTGCTGTACCCTCACCTGTTTTATTGTTTACCAATTGGTATTTTTAGTGTTATATACATGACTGTTTTTAGCTATATTATAATAAATTGTGAACAAGAAAAATTGTCTTCCCTTATTTTGGACAGCTGCTCTCACTTCATTGGGTTCTTAATATTTTATATTTGTTTTTAGCAGCATTTTTTAGATTTTAAATATACCACCACTCGGGTCCATCACATTTCTGGCGTTGTCAGCAGGATCCATATTGTGAGAGCACTGTTTCCAGTAAGGGCAAGATGATGATGCCGGTGTATCCGGGCGCACCTTGGCTGCCCAGGTTTAAGGGGCACGGTGACAATCTCAAGTTTTCTGAGTGGAAGGAGCAGGTTAAAGGGCTCCTGGGCAGCCAGGATATACCAGAGGCACGAAAAGTAGCCATTTTGTTGGGAGCGCTTACGGGTGAAGCAAAGCTTCAAATTTCGGTTTTAGATACGGACGAGAAGGACAATACTCGGAAGATTTTTACTTATTTAAATTCTTTATATGGGGATCAAACTCCAACACCGGTCTTGAGGGCACAGTTTTTTAGCTGCGCACAAAAACCTGATGAAAATGTACAATCTTTAATTTTGAGGCTCCGCGAACTTCATTGTAGACTTAAACAGGGTGATAATGATGATTCCCCCTCCGACAGTGCTCTGCGAGAGCAACTGCTGCTTGGATTCCGAGACGGACCACTAGCCCAAGCTCTGAGGGTGTATGCACGACGCAATCCAGACCAAGACTTCGCTGCTCTCCGCACAGAAGCTCTCCTATTCGACTCCGAATACAGCTCCGCGCCATCTGAGGTAACCTGCTCAGCAGTCAATAAACAATTTGCTTCCCCGAGAACCCAAGAAAATTGGAAAGAGCAGCTGAAGCGGGAGATCATGGAGGACGTTAAGGGATACATGAAGGGACTCGCTCAGGAGATTATCGCTGAACCAAAACCAGTCATACAGCCTCCTTCAGCTCGTCCAACCACACCGATCCCGTCGGAGACCTTCCAGCAGCGGCGTGTAGCCTACAATGAACGCGAGGAGCAAGGTAGGCCCATCTGCCGTAACTGTAGAAAGGGGGGGCATATAGCCAGGTATTGTAGCACTGCAAATACACATGCACCGGTTTTAAACTAGATGTCCCTGCTGCTGAGGTCCGAGTTGCAGGGCTGGCCACCACGCCAACTTCATCCAGGGCCCCAGAAACATTTGTAGGTCAATGCCCCACAATACAAGTAGACGCTGGAGGCACTATTCTGCCAGGACTTTTAGACACTGGGTCCCAAGTGACGCTAATGTCCGAAAGCCTATTTAATGCTCACTTTACCGAAGCTAAGCTCGGAGGGACCCCTACCCTGTTTCGTCTAAGAGCAGCTAATGGCTTGGAAATCCCCTATATCGGCTATGCGGTTCTTGATTTGGAAGTAGAGGGTGTTTAAAGTTCCCGAAAGAGGAGTAGTAATTGTTGCGGATCAAAACTGTACACACCCCTTCATAATAGGCATGAATGTAATCGTGGGTTGTTGGGATGCCGTTTTTAAATGTCCTAAGACCTCTACCCTTCGGCATCTTCAAAGGCAGAAGGTGTGGAGGGAAGCTTTTGCTACATGTTCCCGTATAGAAGCTGTTGCCGCTGAAGATGGCTTGCTAGGCCATGTGAGACTGGCCTCGAAGACTAGTATTACAATTCCCCCAAAGAAGATGTTGGTGTGGGGGCGTGCCAAGAGTGGGCCTCGTGGGGCTAACTACTGCGCCCTGGTGGAGGCTATGCCTGGTGCAGTTGGTGTGGCAAAATCACTGGTCGTGGTGAACAGAGGTATGCTGCCCCTCCGTGTTTATGACCCCCATTCCTACAGTATTTCCTTAAAACGATTCGAGAAGCTAGGGCAGCTGTTCTGTGTTGATGATAGTGATGTGCATGGAGCTGAGGGTCTGTGTTTGTCTCTGGTAGAGGAGGGTGTGGTAGAAGTGTCACTCATTGATGCCACAGCCCAAACTAATCCAGAACTGTCCCCAGTTGTTAGGGATGTGAGTGATAGGCCAGATCTGTCTGAGCAGCAACAGGTGCAGCTACGCGCCCTGCTGGCTAAGTGGGAGAAGGTGTTTGCACAACATGAGGACTTTGGAAGAACCAGTGTTGTGCAGCACAGGATCCCGACTGGAGATTCCGCCCCTACCAGGGAGAGATACCGACCAATCCCGCCTCTGTTGTATAAGGAAGTGAAGACACTGCTTTCAGGTATGCTTGAACAGAGAGTGATAAAGGAAAGCTGCAGTCCATGGGCAGCGCCTATAGTGTTAGTTCGCAAAAAGGATGGGAGTTGGCGCTTTTGTGTAGACTACCGGAGGTTAAACGCAGTCACACATAGACGCCTTTCCGTTGCCCCGAATTGAAGAGACCCTTACTGGCCTGAGCAAATCTGAATGGTTTTCGACCTTAGACCTCGCTAGTGGGTATTGGCAAGTGGAGGTGCACCCGGACGATCGTGAAAAGACTGCATTTACAACTCTCCTCGGACTGTTTGAGTTTGAACGCATGCCATTTGGTCTATGCAATGCACCTGCCACTTTCCAACGGCTTATGCAACATTGTTTGAATGGTCAAATAGCGGAATCATTGTTGGTTTATCTTGATGACATAATAATTTTTTCTGTTGATTTCCCTGCCCATCTACAGCACCTGGACCAGGTGTTTGAAAGGTTGCAGCGACATGGACTTAAACTCAAGCCCTCTAAGTGCAAGCTCTTTCAGCGTGAGGTGCAATTCTTGGGGCAAGTGGTGGATTGGGATGGGATGAGACCAGACCCGGGTAAGATTAAGGCAGTACAGGACTGGGCCGCTCCGACCACTGTCAAGGAGGTGAGAGCGTTTCTTGGCTTGGCAGGCTATTACCGACGTTTTGTGGCGGGGTTTGCTAAAATAGCCCGTCCCCTAAATAGGCTCCTCACTGGCCGTCCCACCGACAAAAAGGCGCAGGCCCACAAAATAGTGTGGACACCAGAGTGTCAGATGTCCTTTGAAGAGCTAAAAAAGGCTTTGACCTCTACACCCATCCTGGCATATGCGCATTATGACCAGCCCTTTATAGTTTATACGGACGCAAGTAATCAAGGGCTCTGTGCCGTTTTGTCGCAAATCCAAGATGGAAGTAAACGTGTCGTTGCTTACGCTAGTAGAAGCTTGCACCCTGCAGAACAGAATGACGCTAATTATAGTTCCCTTAAGCTCGAACTTCTGGCACTTAAATGGGCCGTGACAGAGAAGTTTAAAGACTATTTGATCGGTGCTCAATTTACCATCTTTACAGACAACAATCCTTTGGCCCACCTGCAGACTGCAAACTTGGGCGCGGTAGAACGCTGGGTGGCGCAACTAGCTTCCTTTGATTATATTGTAAAGTACCGTTCAGGGAAATCTAACGTCAATGCAGATGTGCTGTCCAGGTTTCCTCTCCCTGCAGAGGGAGAGGTAACGCCAGAGAGTCATGAACCTACCATTATTGCTGTCGAAGTGACTCTGGGTAGAGAGTGGGAAGAAGCTCAGACTTTGGACCCAGACATCCAAACTGTGAAGAGGTACGTGGAATGGACGAGATTCCCTAAACGTGCAGAACGCTTGTCTTTGTCTCAGCCTGTTCAGAAACTGCTGCAACGTTGGAGGAAGCTGGAGGTGAAGGATGGAGTGCTGTACCATGTGGTTACTGATCTGGACACACTGGAGGAGTGCCCTCAGATTGTGTGCCCAAGTATGAGGCGTGAGGAGGTCTGGAGGAGTATCCATGAGTCTGGAGCCCACTTTGGACCTGACAAGACCCTGGGTCGGATCCGGCAGCAGTTCTACTGGCCTGGTATGGAGGGGGAGGTACGACAGTTCCATCAGCACTGTCTTGCATGTAGCCTACAGAAGAGTCGGGTTGAACCCAGGGCTGCCCTCCACCCTATCTCAGCAACATTTCCGTTGGAGGTAATTGGGCTAGATTTTTTAACTTTAGGTCGCCCCACTGACCCTTGGCAAAACATTTCAGTAGCAACTGATTTGTTTACCTGGGCAATACCCACACACGACCAGACTGCACAAACAACTGTAAAAATGGTATGGAAATTCATAATACAGCAGTTTGGCTGTCCCGCACGCTTCCACTCAGATCGCGGCCCTAACTTTGAGAGTGCATTGATGCAGCAACTTTGCGATATGTATGGTATAGCAAAAAGTCGCACGACACCCTACCATCCAGCCGGCAACGGTAGGGTAGAGCGCTTTAACCAAACATTACTCGACATGCTCCGAACATTAGAGGCAGAAAAGCAAAGCCGCTGGCCAGAGTACTTGCCTGAACTAGTCAATGCTTACAATAATACTACACATAGTGCTACGGGCTATGCCCCATCCTTCCTCATGTTTGGCAGGCACTTGCGGCTCCCGGTTGACGTGGGGTTAGGTATAAACCCGCGACAGGCGCGGTTTGATGTTCAGGGGTGGGTTGGGGACCACCACAATCGACTCACTTTGGCATACAGCCTTGCTAGAGCAAAAGCAACAAACGCAGCCTCCCAACAAAAGCGGCAATTTGATAAGAGGGCTCATGCCTTGCCTTTGACCCCTGGTGAGCGAGTGTGGGTCAGAAACAGGCGACGGCAGGGAAAAGGCAAACTGGGCACATGGTGGGACCCTGAACCCCACGTTATCTTAGACATTGTGGGAGAGTTGGGGGTGGTTTATCGGGTGCGCCCTGAGAAGGGTGGTAGGGAACAAACTATCCACCGGAACGCTTTGAAAGTATGTACCGGGCCCCCTGTTGATCCTTCACTACCTCTGGGGGAACCACCCCCCACAGACTCAAAACTGTGAACTGCCTGTGTTTTATGGGCTTCTGCCCCACCCAGAGGCTCCATTGGAGGCACCGGGTTCTGTGGAGCAACCCAGGGGCTCCACTCGGACAACCAGTTGCCTGCCCGCTATGCAGATTAGAGTTCCCACCGTTGCAGGGACTGACAACGATAAGGTATCGGGGGATGTGATGGGACACAAGTAGGGGATTTTATTTTTTTATGTTTCATTGCCATGCATGTCTTAGTGTTTTATTATTGTGGATTTTAATTGCATGTTTTATTGCTGTGGAATTTGATTGTACTTTTTATTGCATGTTTTTACACATTGCAGACTTTGATTGTATTTTTAACCATGTTTTTACACTTTTGCGGACTTTGTATTTTTAACTACATGTTTTTACACTTTGCAGACTTTGATTGTATTTTTAATTGCATGTTTTTACTCCTCGAGGACATTGCTGGCATTTTAAGACGTTGCCCCTTTTAGCTTGTTGCCCCTGACAACCAAAGTGCCAATCGGACGGCACCTGAAATCAGACGCACCTGAGGAGCATTAGGGCTGCATACATTTAAAAAGGAGCAACCGGGAGATTCGACAGGCTTGGCAAGGACCGGGCGAACGTGCGCAGGCTGGGAAGGAATCCCCAGGACTATCCAGCAGACCCGCAGGCTACCGGAGCGAACCCCCAGAATCCCACAACACGCAGGGGCAGAGGAAACGCTGCCTCCAAAGTAAGTGTCGTGCCTTGTGGATTTGCGGGGGTATTCAACTGCCTTGGGCTGTGGGCTTGCGGCGTGCGCTGGCTGTGTGGTTCTGTGAGCAGGAGCAGTCGGGACCCGGAGACCTGCGGTGACTCCCGGGAGAGACCAAGAGGCGGAGCGAACCGGGACAAGTACGGCTACGTTGGTCCCGCGAGAGACCGGAGACTGGCGAGGTGGGTGGGCGTGCCCAATACTTCTATGCGGAATTACAGCAGAGGCAGGGGGAACCCTGCCTTGCGTGCAAGTGTGACGTCAGCCCTGAGAGCGTCTCCGTGGTTTGAAATTATTTTATCCCCGTGGCCTGCCTCCGATTTTAATTTGTGTGCAGGAGGACGCTGCGGAAGTGAGCGGAACCAGGACATTGACCACGCCTGTCGTTGCTGTACCCTCACCTGTTTTATTGTTTACCAATTGGTATTTTTAGTGTTATATACATGACTGTTTTTAGCTATATTATAATAAATTGTGAACAAGAAACATCATCTTCCCTTATTTTGGACAGCTGCTCTCACTTCATTGGGTTCTTAATATTTTATTTGTTTTTAGCAACATTTTTTAGATTTTAAATATACCACCACTCGGGTCCATCACATTAGTCCAGAATATTAGTATTAGTTATTGGTATTTTTGGTTCCAGCTGACCAATGTAATAATGACACACTCACATTCAGCTCAGCTGCCACTGCTACATATTAAAATCAGCTTGGAATAATGACACATAAGAAGCAACACCACACAAAAGTTTATAACAAACAATAGTCCATCCTCAAAAGTTCCTCAATGTCACGGAGTTAACACACTTTACTCAAAACAAGTCATGACCGCGATCCATTAATCCACAGGCCAATATTAATCCACACAAAAAAGGGAACAATTGAGCTAATAGTGATCCATAAAGTTTATTTGAAGCAAGGTAGTATCCACTGTGGCTGACAGGTCTCTGGTTGTCGTCTGTCACTCCATCGCGGCGCGTTTGCGTGGCATTAAAAGCCATTTTGCTTAAATATCTTGCTGTTCGTTCTCTTATCTACAAACTGGACGACTGAACAATACACTTGCTCACTGGGTCTTTTTATTTATATAATACACACCTTACATGAACATGCATCAGTAGCTGTTAACACTGTGGCTTCCGGTCCATCACTCAATATGTCCGTATGCAACATAAACACAAATAATTCCAATTGTTACAAAATGCACACCCACATAACATGCTTTGTGATTGTATACATTTTTTATGATATGTTTAATATGATATATTATGTAAAAGGTATGCGCTCTGCACATGCATGCCATACATAAATATTTCCAGCTGAGTGTAATTTTAATGAATAGAAACATAGTGATGGATCTGTGTGCTCATTTCATCATTTAGGCCAATTCTATGTGTAGAATAGGCCTATGTCCACTTTGTGAGTAACTTGTTGACTTGTTTAAGACTTTAAAAAAAAACGGTGTTAAGACTTCCCTGCTCTGAGATGTTACAGTACATCATGTTGGATGTGTTCAACCTCTTGTGGTAATATAAATGCTAATTAACATTTTTTCACATCTTTATTTCCACAATTTACATATAGTACCGATAAATACCGATATTGATAACGGTATCGTATCGATAAAATCTTAACAATTTACATCCCTAAAGAGGACTATGTGTTTTTTATGTCAAATCGTAAATATTTAGCTTCTCAGTATTTGGCTTATAGGCTTTACACAATGACTATAACAAAACAATTGTTACCCTTAAAAATTTGAAGGGAGAGGTACAGTTAAATTATTAGCTGGCTTACTAGTTGATACACGGTTGCTAGACTTGATGCTATCAAAATAACTGCTTTTCGTGCTAACTCATTTTGCGTTAAGATGCATTAAAGGAGCTGTTTGGAACTTGCTCACTGTTACATTTTTTAAAGTAAAAACTAACAAGAACACCACAGGCTAGCTTATGTTACCATTAGTGGTTTAACAAAACATTTTTGTTTTAAAACTGTCTATTTTTCACATCATCTAAATTTATGTAGTAAAAAAAATTCCTGACCTGGAAAAAATAATTGCTGTTTACAGCTTTCACTCACCCTGTCTCGTCAACATGTACGTGCAGGGACCACACAAACATGTTGCGGTCTTGTTGTTATGATAGAATATACATTCAATGACAGCTAACAATAACTATTCAAATCGCTATCATTAGCTAACAACACGTAAGTTATGAATTTATAAACTTGTCTTTTAAAACTTCAAATTTAGTTCTGCCTTCTTGCCTTTTTTAAAGATGTTTCCCATTAAAATGATATTGTGACTGTATAATCCCTACGTATGGAAACATGTTGGAAATAAAGGTTTTTGTGTAAAATAGGCTTATGTCCACTTTGTGAGTAACTTACCCAAGTCGATGTGGTCACAGACAGAAAACTGTACTATAGTTCTGTCAGAATGATAGGTAAAGAAGTTTAGCAAAAAGAGATGCGTTAAAAGTTCAATTCTAGCATCTTAAAGTTGCTACACAAGGTGATTAGTAGAAGTCTCCAACATTGTCAGTAGAGTCTATAAGAAGCACACAAACAGGGAGCAAGTAGACAGACAAGACAACAAAGTGACACAGATGTCTTCCATAGTGACACTGGCCTGGCAGGATCACTGAAGTAGGGAATGAATGGCAGCTTACACAGTATACTGCTACACATGGCTCGTCTTTGTCCAGAGCCAGAGGGCACAAAGTTGTTGTCTCAAAGACGTTTGAAGTGATAAACCTGCGCTGGTTTACAATCACAATCAATGCATATTCACTCAAGATGCATACGCTTCTTTTTGTGCTAATTATACTTTGTCAGGGAGCTTTGCTAGCATTGTTCAGTGTTATACAGTAGATGACTCATTTTACCTTTTGCTTGCGTCAACGGTCCTCTAGGTGCAAACAATCAGTTCCTCCAGGAATTTCCTATGTTGAGATCAGGCCAATTCACGCAAATTCAATTAACACCTGCAAATTATGCACAGCCTCGCAGTGTTGTCCAATGCCCGAAACTTTACAGCACACTTTGGCCAACCAGTGTCATTTTCACTAATGGAATTGGTTTCTCAGTGGCGCTCAAACGCACATGTGTACTGTCTAAGACACACTTACGGGAAAAAATTGTAAATCAAATTTTTCGTGAAAAAATCAGGGATTTTATTTTTAGGCCATATCGCTCAGGCCTAGTGAAATGCTAGAAAAGGTTGTTCAAGTAAATTTAGTCAGAGAACAATGGTAGGTATGGCAAAACATTAGCCTACTTATTATTAACCATCTGGAATTAATTTATGCTGTAATTAAGCTGAAGTGTTGTGGGAATGTTTTTTTTGGGAGGGTGCCTCAATTATTAAGTTAAAGGGGAACTGCATATTTTTTGGAATTTTGCCTATCGTTCACAATCATTAGGAAAGACGGGGGGAATTTTTTTGTATGCATTTTAACTTGTAAACAAAAGTTCGCAAACAGCGGCGCCAATGGGAGCTCCTCTATTTCGCCCATAAAATCCAGTAAATAACCATTCAAAACCCACCAACAATACTCCATTTACATTTCGCGATTTGAATATAAACCAATTTTGACATGATCGACTGGCGGGGTGTTTCCTTGCTCTCTGTAAGTTTATTGTAGATCATAAATTATGCATCTCACCTGGACAAAAGAAGTCTGAAGATGTATTCCGACAAGTTGGTACAATTGACAGCCTTTTAGGACCCGGGGATGGTGAGAATAACACGAAGAGACGCTTGGTCGCCCCACCCACCCCTACCCCCGTTGCGAGGATTATGAGACATTTTTCATTTAAATTGGAATATATGAACATCCTAGCAGTCAGTATCCTAATGACAGCAGACCTTGTACAGTAAGTGATGTTTTATTATGTTTGTTGGCTATCATGAAGTCTGCAATGAGAAATAATCAGTGATGAAGAAGAAAAAAAAAAAAGCAAAAGTCCTGATGTGTTTTTGGAATGAGCGTATGCTTAAAATGATAACAATTTGTAAATATTAAATATTGTTTTAAATGCGCCCGTTACTACATTACATATATACTTACATCATGTGTAACCAGTGTTGGGTTAGTTACTGAAACCAGTAACTAGTTACAGTTACTAGTTACTTTATTTCAAAAGTAACTCAGTTAGGAATTCTGAAATAAAATCATGTCTGAAGCCCAAAACACTCTACGCATTTCCCCAGTTTTAGTTTAGAGATAAGGAAAGATTGGCCTGGCCCACTAGCATTCCTATTTATGTTTGTGAACGTTATAGTCTATACACTTAGAGTGATGTGATAATCAAACACTCTAGAAGTCTAGAATGAAATAGTATATAAGAGAATTGACAGAGTGTGTGTACCTTCAGTGATGAATGATGAGCAGAGGCAGAGTTTAGAGTGTCTTCTTTAGCTTGCTTTCCATGTTTATGTACTCACTGTCCAGTGTCCAGGAGCTTGGAAAATGTTTTCGTGCCATTTGCTGTTTGATGGCGGTATCATGCTAATTAGCTGCCTGAAAGCGGGTGACTCCACTGTAGAAATAGCTTGCATGTCTTCTAGCACATACGCTGCAATGGCTCTATCAATGTTGTCCTGGCTAGCAGTGCCTCGTTAAAATCCAGCCGCTGTTGCTTAGGAGGTGAAGTGTGTCTCTCTTTACTAGCTTTGTCGAAGCATGTTGCTTTTGTAGCTGTTTCAGAAAATTTGAATTGCTGTTTTGGGCAGTAGATGGGATCTTTGATCCAAGACACAACTTACATTTAACTAAAATTGTCTTTTCTTTTTGCTCGGAAAAAAAAAAGTAGTGATAATATCTAGGCTGGCCATATTCTGAAATCCCAAAAAGAGGACACATATATGCGGGCCAAGGCGGGCAGCACGCCAAGGCCGGGACTAGGTGAAAATTTGCCAATGATACTTGAACTTGCTTTACAAATAATATATTTATTTAAATACAGCATTTTTTCTCCTCTGTTGACAGCAGTGTTGGCGCTAGGAATTTTCAAAATGGGGTACCAGGGACCCCATCAAGTCATAAAAATGGGGTCCCACAGTAAATTTTTGGGGTCCCACTTTTTTGTAAGCGTTTTGAAAACAAATGACAAATGTATGCATTATCCTGTTATATCTCACATTCTATATTGTCTTTTGGAAAAAGGTTGTCATAAACGTTACTTAATTCATTAAAAAAATATATATAAAAAAAGAAAACAAATGTGTATACATATGTACATGTATTCAGTTATAAACATTCTTTCACTTTCTTCTTTCCTTCATGGATCTAAACTTTACCCCTGCTGGTAGTTTTTTCTATGTATTTATTTAATAAGTTGTAGGTGTATTTATTTCAGTATAAAAGTGTAAAGTGTTTTACTTGGGTCATGAAATGATGATAATGGTGTGCCAGGGCATACATACATTTTATATTTAACGCTTAAATCTCTGGAGTCTACATCAACTTCAGATCTATCCCTCATTTCAAAATGTTTTATTTTTTTTTATGTTGTTTTTTTGTTTGTTTGTTTTCCGCCTTTTGTGTCAAACAAAACTATGTTTTTAATGGCAAACACACAAAATATGCAAAATCTTCCACCAAAAATATTTTTCAAAGTGGAATATTTGATGTGAAGTAATCCGAACCTTGGATAAGTCAAAAATTCATAAAAACATTGATTTTGATTCAATATTATGTTTTGAGCAATGACAGTTTGAAAGAAAAAAAAACGGCTTTGTTTTATTAGTCAACATTGCAACTTTTTCTAAATTACATTTCACCTTTAAGCTTTTTTATTTCACTTTTGTTATGTTTTTGTTTATTTTAATAGTATTTTTAGAATGTGCTGTAGGCCTTTAAAACATTAGCTGTGGGCCGCAAATGGCCTCCGGGGCATATTTTTGACACCCCTGCTATAGATAATAAAAAATTAAATCTGATAAATCTATCGATAAAAAATAGAGCCTGGCGACGCATGCGCGTTTATCATAACTCTCTTGTTTTCTCTGTCTCCGCCCCTCCCTCACGAATGCTGTTGCGCGCACCCCTCCCCTCCCTCCCTCCCCACACCCAGACACACACACAGCACCTCTTCCTTGTGACACAAGAGATTCAGAAGGACGACACCGCAGCGCTCCAATAAAACACACTCAGATCTTCTGTTTCTAGCCGATACTACATAAAAAATAACGTAAAATAACGCAGTCATGTAGTAACGGTAACTGAGTTAGTGAATATAAAAAATAACGCGTTAGATTACTATTTACCACCGAAACTAATGATGTTACAGTAACGTGTTACTTTGTAACGCGTTAGTCCCAACACTGTGTATAATAAACCTCAATGGAGGTGTTTGGATGTTTTTTTAAGGGCTTTATAGGCGGAATAGAGCAACTCCCACAGCAAGCGGACATTTGATCACATTTATTTAATCTTTAGAATGCAAAAAAACCCCCAAAAAATCCATTGTTATGTCTTTCATAATGACTGTGAATGATAGGTGAAATTCCCAAAAACGTGCAGTTCCCCTTTGAGCTCAACATGTAGTAAATTGAATGATCCAGACACGTTTGTTACTGGATACTTTCTAATACGCTTCTGCCTTGAATAATTCGTATCTGTAAGTGATATTCAACTACAGTATAATCATTATTTGATACATGTTTGTATTAACAAAGGTGGTGTTTTTAGACTGCAATATTGTTCAATTAGGGCACTTATGACATATGTCCAGCTAGTGTGCGATTGTGTGCTTAACTGTTGTGTAGACGCTCGCTCCTAATAGCCTCTAGCCTACCATGTTTACCTTTTGTAAATGACTTCAATAAAATACAAGAAACAAACAAATTAAAGTTTTTATTGGAGGGCATTTAGGTTTTTAACTAGTTATCCAGCTTTTTACAAGTAAACGTGCTGCAGGACTGCTTGTGTCAGAGAGCCTAAATCGGATATTTTAGATGCAAGCCAATATCATCCAATACTTGTTTTTTTTCTCGTTGATATTGAATCGGCACACTCCTAATGCACATTGTATATAATCTATAATTAATATATTAATGAACACTTTTTTTATATTCAGTACAGTAATTTTAGGGCAGCAGCAAAACAGATTTGTAAAGAAAACTGTAGCCCACTGTTCATATTGCACACAGAAGTAAACAAAACCTAATTCCTTAAGAAAAATGTAGTTGAATTTTGAGCGCATTTACCTTTACTCTTTGTTTGAAATCACAGGTTGAAATCACATTTGGTTTTTTTAAACACTGTTTTTTTTTACTCCATTTCTCTCCTTTTCATTACTCAAAATTGGTTGTAGTCAGTCTTTCCACCCACACTAAGTAAAAATAAAATCAGGTTTATTTAGGATAGGATATACTTTTATTTATCCCACAATTGGTAAATTACATAGTTGCAGTGCAGGTTTTTACATACAGTAACAGAAGTAAAGCGTACTGAAAAACAAAAAAATAGTATTAAATACTACATATTGCTCACTAATATGTATAGCAAGAAGATATATTACAACAAAAAAACACTAACATCGGTATTGCACACCAGGAAAAAAAACATCACAGTAATCACGTAAGTGCATTGTGCATAAGTGCATCCTCAGAGATCTTCTCTGTCTTTAGCTGTAGTTCTGTTGCACCGAGAATTCTATTATCTCTCAATAATCTGCAAGGTGCGGAACGTTCCTTCAGCTAGAGACCTGATTACCAGAGCAATGACCACACTGTTCAGCTCACTTATCGCTCTTTCTGCTCGTCTGCTTGCACACATGCCATCACAGTCCTCTGTGATCTTTCAATATCATGCATGCTTGTTATGCACAAGTGAGGGGGAAAACGGACACTGCTCAAATTTAGTAAGAAATTGTAAAAATAAGTGGTAATCCATAAACATGGCCGACAATCAGGCACTAAGAATTTGATCTTTTGCCATGAAATTAGCTATGAATAAAACATTAAATGTGAAGTGAAGTGAAGTGAATTACATTTATATAGCGCTTTTTCTCAAGTGACTCAAAGCGCTTTACATAGTGAAACCCAATATCTAAGTTACATTCAAACCAGTGTGGGTGGCACTGGGAGCAGGTGGGTAAAGTGTCTTGCCCAAGGACACAACGGCAGTGACTAGGATGGCGGAAGCGGGGATCGAACCTGCAACCCTCAAGTTGCTGGCACGGCCGCTCTACCAACCGAGCTATACCGCCCAAATAAACAATTACTACTTTCCAAGAAACCTAGCTTGCATTGTAATAATATAGGTACATTGCATTTTGCTCCAAATCTTACTATTGTCCCATGGAAATACGCAAAAACAATAAATGTTAGTTAAGGCCGGTAACAATATATCAAAAGAAATGCATTTAAAACAGTAGTAATGACTGAGACAAATTGTAAATATTTGAAATAAATTAGGATATTTTACTACCTTTTTATTAAAAAAATATATAGTTGAGTTTTTAACATTACTGAAACTTTGTCATTTCACAAGTTTGAAGCCTCATTTGCAATTTTACCACATCTTTATTGGTTCATTTTTTTGTGAATGAATTCACTTATACTCCATAACCTTGCATTTCTCAAACTTTAATAGCTCATTTATGTCAAGAATGAAGAATGTTAACTGTGGTTTTCTAATCGGGAGCCAGTTTGGATTGAAATCATTCGGTCTGTTTGTGTAAGAGTCCACAATCTCATTTGAAATATAATGAATAAAACGTAAACCTCTTTGTGGAGGTTTGCTTTTAAATGCATCCTTTTGCCTTTTCATCTATTCGAACAAAGCCCTCCACCCTCAGGTTTAGACACCACTATTGCAGGATTTTCACTCCAAGGCTTCTGTAGAATTGTGTTTCTGAAGGTAATGGCTTCTCGGCAAGAACAGAGACAGTGTTATTGAAATCCACATTGTGTGATGATGTTGATGACAGACTTTGCTCGTGCGCTCTGTCTTTTTCTATAGCTTTGTTGGCTCAGTCTGTGTCTTTTACAGCGTCAAAAGTCTGCACTAGTTTTGCATAATAGAACCGTCTTTATTACTTTATTGAACATTAATATTCAGTATTGTGGCATATGTCAACTGATTCAGCATCACAGAATCAACCATTTTTCCCACCTCTACAAGAATGTACGCATATCGCTTCCTATTATTTTCATATTTCATATTTCATATTTAAGTTACACTGAAGTTCTCTTCAAATGTACAGTTGTTTACTTTCTACTTGGTGCATTGATTTATCTTCTTCCCACTTAGAGGCAAGCCATCAGGAGACACTCACAGCCGTTTTAACGTGTCTTCGTACCTTTTTTAAGCCTCCAGTCTGAGGGTGAGCATCAGGGGTCCATGCACAAAGACTGCTTGATTGTGTCTTTTTAGAGCAGACTGGGACTCACTATTTATGACTAAGATCTATGAGGAATCAGTTCGATTGACAGGCTTGATGAGCATACAAGACATACTTGTTCCACCCCCTCACCTACACAGAACTATTTGAAAGTCACCAAATTACTTGAGGACAAGGCTGTCTCAAGCTGAAGGCAGACGGAAAAACTCAGTGACTTCTTTAAGTATAAGGAATAGTCAGGCCCTTCAGGATTTCGTAATGTCGCAATCACTTCAATTCATGCAAATGTGACCAATCCCCGCAAATTATGTGTGTCCTCACAACTTTGTCCAAATCCCACAGCTTCCTTGCACATTTAGGCCACAGAGCGTAATTTTCTCCAACCAAACTTGTCGGAGTGGTGCTTAAACACGCACAACAATTGTGGAATCAAAACTTATGTTTGTTTCTTGCTTTGACAACGCAGGAACAGCAATGTGTAACAATATATCAACGCTTTATTTCTCCTAATTCTTCCCGCCCCCTTCAGCTAGAGACCTGATTACCAGAGCAATGACCACACTGTATAGCTCATTTAGCGCTCTTTTTCCTCGTCTGCTTGCACACATGACATCACTGTCTTCTGTGATCTTTCAATATCATGCCTGCTTGTGATGCACAAGTGAGGGGAAAAAACTTGTGTCGGAGTGGCGCTTAAACACGCGCAATTGTGGAATCAAAACGTATTTGTTTCTTGCTTTGACGACGCAGGAACAGCAATGTGTAACAATATAGCAATGCTTTATTTCTCATAATTCTTCCCGCCACCTTAGATCTACTTCCGGTTCCAGTGTACAGTGCTAAGCCATCTAGGTAATTTAGTTTATAAACCATTCGTTCCCAGTTTACATGCGTTTATATGTGCAATTCAAAGCAGATTAAGAACAGATTCTCATTTGCAGTGCTGTACGAACAAAAAGGCAGTATTTACATGTTAGAGATGTTGATGTATGACGATAATATCTCATCGTCTCTTATTTACCAACAAAAATTACGGCTATAGATCGCACTCAACAGTTTACAAACACTTTTAGCGTTCAGGGGTAAATGTGTTGGTACAAAAATTAATGTTTAAGATGGACAAATACTTTACAAGCCTAATATAAACCGGGAGTTTGTCAGCAACTTGTGGACGGCAGAGCAGACAGCGGATAATAAGGAATCCTTTGGTGGTGTTTCTTTCTGCAATTATAATCAATTAGCTCTAATATTAATTATAACAAATAAAGTACAGTAATTTAACAATGAATTCTGAGTATGTGCTTTTATTGCCATCTAGTGTTTACTTGTATGCCTGTGTAGTATAAAAGGAGTAAAACATCAATACAGTATTTGTTTTCTAATTTTAAGATAAGATAGGATAGGATAGAATGGAAATTAAAGTTTTGAGGTTGAGGTTACTAGGAACATTAAAAGCATTGATGGAAATTCATGAAATCACAAGTTGATTAAATATTAAAAAATAAGTCTCACAAAACATTGCAACTTTTGACAAAGCTGCCCCTGAATTAAGGTATTTCAGGCCGCAACATTCACAAAAAAAACCCTACGAAATCCTGGAGGGACTGAATAGTTAGGCACGAGTCAAGCATTTTAAAAGAGTGAGACACTTTTTAAAGTATCTCTTTGCTTTGAGGAAAAGGCACATTTAGCTGTTTGCTGTCTCATGATGGGAATGACCACCTGGACTGTCAATCATTTAATTGTCCCTTAAAGGGGAACTTCGCTACTTTTGGAGTTTTGCCTATCGTTCACAATCATTATGAAAAACATGACAATGGATGGATTTTTTTTTTAATGCATTCTACCTTGTAAATAAAAGTATGTAAAAGTCCGCTTACAGTGGAGCTAATGGTAGCTCCTCTATTTCACCCATAAAATCCAATAAATAACCATTCAAAAACTGCCAACAATACTAATTTATATTTCATGATTTGAATATTAACCAACTATTAGTGATATTGTTATAAGCGCTAATGCAGACGTACTGTTTATAGTGGCGCCATGATCACTTCAGTGTGTGCCTATGTTTACATCATCGAGTGGTCTGCTGCTTTCTCGCTTCCTTGCTCCCTGTAAGTTTATTGTGTTTCATAAATCGTGCATCTCACCTGGATATGAGACGTCTGAGTAGTTAATCCGACAAGTTGGTACACTTTGACAGCCATTAGGACCCGAAACTGGCGAAGACAACACGAAAAGATGCTTGGTATTCCCCACCTTCCATCCCTTTTCTTTGTGAGGATTATGAGTCATTCTCCACCTTTACGGGAATATATAAACATCCCAGCAGTTGGCATCCTAATGACAGCAGACATTGCACAGTAAGTGATGTTGTATTATGTTTGTTGGCTCTCATGAAGTCTGCAATGAGGGATAAAGAAAAATAAAAAAGTAAACATTGTGATGCGTTTTTTAAATTGTGCCGCATATGCTTAAAAGGAGCAAAATACGTACCGGTAAATATTAAATGTTATTATAAATGTGCCTGCTACTACATTACATACATATCTGTATCATGTATATAAAACCTCAAAGGCAACAAGGGAAGTATCCCACACTTCTCTTTTATAAAGTAAATCTGTACAGCAAATATGGGCATCTACATCTACAATATGATTTGCCTGAGTAGCTGTACAGGACAAAAAACAAAACAAAACAAAAAACTCAATGGAGGTGTTTAGATGTTTTTTTTAAGGACTTAATTGGCGGAATTGCGCGGCTCACATATGCTCCATTGTAAGGAAACTTTTGTTCGCATTTATTTAATATTTAGAATGCAAAAAAACCAAAACATCCATCGTCATGTCTCTCATAATGATTGTGAACGATAGGTAAAATTCCCAAAAAAGTGAAGTTCCTCTTTAGTCACTGTAGTGTGTGCGTGTGCGTGTGCGTGAGCGTGCGAGTGCGTGTGCGTGTGTGTAAGAAGTAGTCCTGTCTATTGACCTTTTCCCTGGAGACGGAAGCAGGGTCAGTTTGGTGAGTTCAGGCCAAGCTGTCGGCAGAAAACAACACTCTGCATTTCTCAATTGCTGCCACTTCCGAGAGAGATGCACCTGTATCAGTGCTAATAGCATTGGTTACATTAAGTTACACTCAATTCAAACAGCCTCTTTCTTCATGACAATTGTTCTCCTTATTGTCTTTGGTAATAAGGTTGTCTTCTATCCTCAACATCCATTGACATTCCATCTGAATTTGGCCAGTATTGTATCAAGGAAACAGCCGATGAATCAGTGCTCTCCTGGGATGACGAAACAGTTGTTTACAGTAAAGAGCCGCCCTGACAGGCTCATCCGTCCCATCGATCTAATTTTCCACAAGAGGGAATTAATTTGCAGTGTTTGAGGATTCCTTGAAGGTCAAAAGGTAGAAAGGTATTTGAAATCAGTGACTAAACTTTTGTGAAGCTCCAATATAAAGTTCCTTAGAATCGAACAGCACTCAAAGTCAGATGGATAAGGAAACAGACTCCTCCATCCTTAGACTGAGCCAATTAGTTTGAAGTGTAAAGATTTAAAAGCGATGCACGCCATGAAGGAACGAAATATATTTACGGAAATACATCTCTGCTTTGCAGTTTTAAATTATTATATTGTCGCAAGCTAATTTTTCTTGAAACCGAACACCAGGCCTAGTAGTACAGTAACGGTAATGAATACTAATGGTACCAATGAATAGAGCTTCTGTCTGTTGCATGTCTCCCAGCATCTTCTGTTAAGAGAATTAGTATTTTGGCATAAAGCCTTGTTGCTTTTTAACCTAGTTTAATGGGAAACAACAGCACAGCATACAGTGTGTTGGACATAATTCTGGGATCTCTGGAGCTTAGCCAGAGTGGCCATCGATTTCGTTGTCACTTCTCTTACCTTAAGCCATTACTCATGTAAAATTCAGGACTTAAATGAGAGAAATTACAGGAAAGACATTTTAAGGCGATTACTGCTAGATGTAAATCACTCTGTGTTGTTATGTTTAAAATATTTTAAAAGACTTGAGCTTTCGAAATACGTTGAATGACGTCAGACTGGGTTCATTGAAATTGAATGATACCCTGCTTGTCGGGGAGCAATTCTAATCATCATACATCTCTTGCTATTGTAGCAACAAGAGTACCAATTCCCAGTACCTAGGAGTATGGTACACATTTTGGTACTTTTGGTATGTATTCAAACGTTTTATTAAATACATGTTAATTGGGGCAATAAGCGGTAGAAAATGGATGGATGGATGGTTAAACAAAGCTAAATATGTATATATGTTTTAAAACTGAGCTGCGCTGGTCAGTTTTCTTGTTTTTTTATACTTCCGAGTCTTATTATATAGTATATATAGCAGACTTTGCATGCAGTTTCAATTCCAAGATGTTAGATGGCAATAGTGTATGGACTATAGCGTATTTCCTTAGTCAGTTTGTAGTCTTTGCTATTAAGTTGAATGTGCCAGTCTTTCTTTTGTTGAGCCCTACAAAGTGTTTAAACTGTATGAATTGCTTTTATTACAGACCAGCTGTTTGATTGTAATGTGTATCTAAGTTGTAGTTTTTAGGAGCAAATTTGGGGCTGTTGAAATCGCCATGTATGGCAAATCCAATGTAATTTAGGACCAAGTTAGTGAATTTTGAAAAGTGGAGCCTTACAGTACTTTTGAGCGCCTTCTTTTTCCTTGTTTTGCATGTATAATTGCAACATTACCTTCAAGCAGTTTGGCTAAGTCTGCTCTGATTGCTCTAGCACTTGACTGCAAGTGCTAGAGCTGGTAAAGCATCTGCACCACTGGATGTGACGTCACATGCCACAAAGGTATTGAAATATGGCACTTTTTATTTTATCTTACGTGAATCGGTATCCGGTAGTAGTGACAGACTTCAGTTGGTGCCTATAAAAGTACAGTATTTGATACCCATCCCTAGTAAGAAGTGCAGCATTGTTTTGTGGACTTGAATGTAACGGATGACACAGCTGGTGCAACCCCAATCCCTGACGCTTTATGACTCGCATTGGACAGCTCGGGCTTTTGACATTTTGCCTTGCCCTCTCGTCTCTTAATCTGCGGACCCTGGTTCAATCATCAAACTTTGTGCATTAAACTAATAAAGAGCTGAAGTGTTCACAATAATTCTGCCTCATTGTTATTCTGCCGACTTTACAATATTACAAGGTTGCTAGGTTGATCTTTTTTTTTTAAAGTAAAGATCGTCTGCTCCAGTCTTGACAGTGTTGTAAGTGTTTGCTCATGAAAAAGTGAAGAATAACAAAAATTATCCATATTTGATGCTGGCATATCAGTAGGGATGATGTTCGAAACCGGTTCTCCCGGTTGTTCGATAAGAAAAGAACCGATTCCATGGACTCAAATCCCTTTTTGAGAACCGGTACCCGTTATCGAGGCCACTATAGTAAAGAAAAAGAGTTGGTTCTTTATTCAAATCCCTGGGAACGAATCCCGTCCCACAGGAAATGCCCTGTGACACGTCCCAGGAAATGACGTAGCTCAGTCATTAGGCGGCAGATACAGAAGCAGCAACAACAATGGACCGTAAAAAACACCTCAAGGCATGGCTTCATTCTACAAAAAAATACGACGAGGAAACGGCTATCTGCAATTATTGCCAGGCTTCGCTCTCTTGTAAGGGGGAAAGTACAACAAGCATGATGAAACATGTTCAGGCTGTACATAACCTGAAGGTTAGAGAAAGGTGTCGTGGAGAAGCAGCGACAGAGATGACGAAGCGCGCCCCTCTTTCTCTGCTTCAACCTGCAGCGCCAATTCCAGTGATAGTACTGGTGAGTAACTAACGTTAACTGTTGCCGGTTCATTTCTTTATCTGCTCACTCGTAGCCTTATGGCTAAAATAACATTACCTCTTATGTCAACTAGGACTGCAGTAATGTTAGCTAGACTAACGTTACCTAAGCATAGTCAGTGGCTAACGGTAACGTTAACGTTAGCCTTTTTGTATGTGTCTGATAACGTTAACGGTATCTTGTAGCCTACAACACTCCAGAGTTTGCAGGTCCGTCTAATAAACTAGTGTTTTCTTTCTTTCTTTAGTTTATTTCGTGCATGAACACACTTACTGCATAACACATCACAGTTTCATATCATTTCACTTTACATGTCCGAAAAGGAGTAGGAAGAAGTAAAGCTTATTTAATCCTACCCCTTTCCCACTTCAGAGCGTTTTTTTTTTTATTATAGAGGTTTGATTGAAATAGGGACATATACAAAAACATAGACATCTGAAACAGTTATCCGATGCATGCATCACAGTGTTTGTAGCCAAAGCTAATTTACAACACTTGTTTACAAATATATACATCATTTACTGGCCTTTTTATAATAAAATAACATCTGTGAATTAGTATATACAACAGTTTTGTAATATGGAATTAATTAATTCAGTCATTATTAATATACTGAGATGAAGAATATCTTATTTTCAATAAGGTTGAAAGTATTTCTCATAATTCTTCTTTGTACTTTGTAAGCACTATTAATTTGAACAACCTCTTAAAGTGGATCATATCAGTACAATGTTTAACTTCATTACTTAATCCATTCCATCATTTAATTCCACATACTGATATGCTAAAGACTTAATAACAGACCCCCTAGTCTTCACATTCAGCTAATTTCCCCCCTAATTCTATGCTGTGTCTGTCCCTCATTTTCCCTCCAGGACAAGGACGTGCAGTCATTCCTGGAGGAGGCCTGATGGACCCCAGAAGGATGTTCCAATAGCAGCAGAAGTGCACTTTTTGGAGAGCTGTATTATTTTCAGTTTTGTGCCCAAGGGACTGATTTTATTTAACACTATATTATTATTTATACACCTGTAGTGATCACAGAGACAGGTTGTTTTTGTGTTACTGTATATATTTGTTTTTCTGAAAAATCCCACTTAATATACTTTGGGTAACAACAGTCAATCTTTTTTTATTTTTTTTATTTTTTTTAGGGGGGTAACAACAGTCAATATTTATTTATTTATTTTATTTTATTCTTATAAAATAAAAGTGAGCTTTTGTTATACCAAATATTGTGTTTTTTTTCCATATACAACAACCTATCTGGATTCGATAAGAGAATCGATAAGGAATCGGTTCGATAAGAGGATTCGATAATGGGCTCAAACTCGATAATTTCTTATCAAACATCATCCCTACGCATCAGTACTGTAATGTGAAAGATAACAACATGATGTCCATCCATCTATTTTCTACCGCTTGTCCCTTTTGGAGTCGTAGTATATATCAGACTTCAAGCATGTCTGAAGCAAGGTCATCCAGTCGAAAGTCTTATTTAGTTATTCTCAAGTGTACAAAGTTCAAATATGACACAAAAAATGTATCTTGATTCCTTCAGAGAGAGTCTGTTTAGTATTCTGCCAGTGTTTTGCCTCCTTCATCATTTTTATTTCTGTGAACGGGGCTTTTGGCCCTAAGGACACACAGATGGTTCTCTGCCGTTGATGTAATTTTGCTTTCCCAGATAATAGCTTTGTGATTAGGTTCAGACGTGCAGTCTAAAGCTAACACTCTAGTGCACACACCCAGTGAGATTGATCCTTACGCAGCAGTCAAAACTCTAATGGACTTTTGGAGTGCAGAGTTTAGATGAGGTCCTGGGCTCTTTTTGTAAGTGGCATCCACAGCTGCACATTTAGCTTGTACATTTGATCACTGTGATATGCACATACTTAATTCATCCCAGATATCAAACTGGTTTGGATTCCAGGACTTTTGTCATCGTCCTCATGCTGTCTGGTCTCCTGTCAGTCAGATCACTGACCTGCTTGCCCAGCCTTCGATCCCCAGCCAACAGTGACAGCGCAGAAGACCAATGCAACTCAGTGACAGCCAGGGTGACTCACCAGGCTAAAGTGTATTCTTCAGAGATACTCTAAAAATACATAACAAAACTGCATTTTGGGGGGTATATCACCCATCATCCACAATCCTTATGTACGACTAGAACATGTATTTACTTTTCTGTGCGTTATGGACAGTGAAAAACTGCTAACACAAGTCGCCTAACAATGCAGGTAATGAGGATTAATTTATTCTGCCTACACAGCACTCTACGATACAATACAATCATTAATAAAATACAAAGATGTTACAAATAACAAATAACTACTGTATTTTTAGGACTATTAAGCTGCTACTTTTTTTGTACGCTTTGAACCCTGCGGCTTAAAAACAGTGTGGCTAATTTATAGATTTTTGTTCGCTAACAGCTATAATGTTTTGTATTTAACAATTAGTTTTAACAGACACTGAAAAGGTGTGGTATTGTCTATGCTATGGCGCCATCTTTTGGACAAGTTTGCTCACTGCAGGTGCTGCGGGTTGAAAAAAGTACTTCCTGTTTGCTGCCTTGAACCTAAAGTATATCCCGTTTTGTCTGCTATTCGTCCACAGCATTTCTGCTTGAAATTATTCTTCATTCATCACTCCAAGCAATGCTAAGTTTTACAATATAACTAAAACAATTCATACTAACCTAGGTCGTCCCGTATGTGATGTCTGTAGGAGTGTTTTCATGCATTTTTGTACATGCTATCGTAATGTAATCAAGATAGCGTTGTTAGCATTAGTGAATATGCTAACACATTTACAATTGTCTGTCTTGGTATGATTAACTTAAAATGGCATTCTTTTTGTATTGTTTCAATTTCGTATATTCACCAAAACGTCATTGTGGAGTTATTGGGTCTGTTAAGCTGATCGGAAAGCTAGCTTCCGCAGCCGGTGGGTCCATGACGATGACTTTTGTCTTGTTTTGTTTTTTAACCCTGTCTGCCTTGTGACAGACACCGTTTGGAAACAAGGTGTGTAAATAAACATTTACAAAATCTTTTGTACCAGTATATTGCTGCGGCTTATGGTCTGGTGCAGCTAGTAAATGTAAAAATATGTATTTCTTCTAAAAATTGGTGTGCGCGGCTTGAATACCTGTGCGCTCTATAACCCAGAAAAAACGGTACTGTACTAGTGTATTTGAAGATAAAACCAGAAGGGGAACTAACATGTACAAGTAGTTTAATCAGTGCAATTTCTGTGCAAACAAATGCGTGAAGGGAGAGTTGAAAGTTTGAGTAAAAATATATTTGCAAATAAAAAACGGAAACTCTGATATAAGTGCTCCTGATAAAAAGATCCCCCTGATCAAGAACTCCCTTGGTGCTCTGGGTGCATCTGTTAAAAGCAGCCTCAGAAACCTTGGGGTTGTGTTTGATCAGTCAATGTCGTCAACTGACCAAAAACTGTTTTTATCATCTCAGAAATATTTCTAAAGTGAGAAATATGTTGTCAAAATTGGATCTCAAAATGATCATTCACACGTTCACTTAGTCTTGCATTGACTATTGCAATTCTCTTTTCACTCTCTTCAACAAGTCAACGCTAAAGAGACTTCAGACTGTACAAAATGCGGCTGCCAGACTTTGGACCGGTGCACCTAGAATAGCCCATACCACCCCCGTTTTATCCAGTCTTCATTGGCTTCCAGTTAAATTCCGCATTGAGTTTAAGATGTTAGTTCTGACATTCCGTACGTTGCAAGATGGGGCCCCACAGTACATCACTGATTTGCTACGCACCTACTCCTCAGGGTGCAGCCTCCGGTCTTCAGGCCAGGGTCTTCTAAAGATCCCAAAAACTTGTTTTAAAACACGTGGAGACCTGGCATTCCAGGCTATAGCTCCCAGACTCTGGAACAATTTGCACCAGTCCCTCCGTGATCTTGACTGTGTTGAAACTTTTAGGAAACATTTGAAAACTTCTCTTTTTAGTAAAGCCTTTAGTTAATGCACCTTTTAACGTATCCTTTTTATGATGTTGCCCCTGTTGTTTTAATTGAATTGTTGTTTTACTGCACCTATGTTTTGTACAGCGCTTTGTGATTTTATCTGTGAAAAGCGCTTTATAAATAACATTTACTTACTTACTAAAAAATAAATTATATAGTTAATAATTAATAGTGAAAATTCAGTTCCAACCTGTTACATGTACTCCCCCTGACTTTCACCAAAATCATTGTACAATGGTACCTCAACTTACAAGTACCAAATAATCAGAGATAGGAGCAGTCTTTCAGCTGTTATGATTGGCTTTGCAAGGCTAGGAACCTAACGTAGAGCAAAAATAATAATAACAACAAAAAAACACACTCAAAAAGGAATGAGGAAAAATAACTAAGGTTGCACACAAAAGATATGGAGAATCAGAAATCGCACACAAAATGTGTGGAGAGGAAACAGTTAACACTACATGGCAAGGCTGGGGCAGAACCACAGGAAAGAGAAGCCTGTGTGGGTCCAAAGCAGAGGAGATGAACACGACTGGAAAGGTGAACCATCAGGAATATACTGGCATCGAGTGAATGAACTGGAGAGCTTAAGTAGTCTGGAGGAAATGGGTAACAGGTGTGTGCAAAGGTGGAGCCACCCTGTGACCCAAACACCAGGCACTGCAACAAAAAGCAGACAAGCGGCAGCAGAGCTGCCAGATCATGACCATACCAGATGAGCTTGGTGGATGTGCTGGTGGACGGATGGTATGGCAATCTCCTACTCCTGAGTAGGAAATAGAGGCGGCTGGTAACCATAGGCGACTTTAAAAGGAGACATACAGTACCTGTGACGGAGGAGGTGAGGGAATTGTGAGCATTCTCACCCAAGGGAAGTGGGAGGACCTGGATGAAAGGTATCTGTAGCATACACAGCAAAGAGCTACCTCCAGTTCCTGGTTAGCCCACCCGGTCTGGGAGCAAAGTTTAATCTTAGCAAATGTTATGCAAGTCCGCAAATTTCGAGTCCATGAAGCAATTGTCTGCCCCTGGGTCAATAAATGCAACCATCTTGACACTGCTCCTGCCCACCCCCTACCTCCCTGAAAAAGTCCCTGAAAGTTCAAGTCTCTTTCGCCTGCGGGTACTCGCACAATTCATTAGTAGAAGGTTGTTTGTTGATCCCTGCAGGATAAGAAGCTTGAAGAGCGGGGGGTGCGAGAGCCGTCTGTCTGGCGAATGGAGCAGTTGGAGATATGGTGGAGTGCACAAAGGTGGCTTCGCCCCGTGATCCAAAAACCAGGCACTGCAACAAAAAGCAGAAGGGTGGGAGCAGAACTGCCAGATCATGACATTTGTTATGCTTTATGTTGCAAGCATACCTTCAGTTACAAACTTTTTTACCGTCGGTTGAAGTAATATTTCTACTGATGTGTGCGTTTGATATCGACATCCTGCCCTCACATCATCGGAACTAAAAATGTTACTGCAAAGGAGAAGGAGCGGTAGATCTACCCGTCAAAGCAGCCCCGCCGTAGTGTCAGCCCGCATCACATGAAGTCGCAACCAACCTCCTAGGCATGCAGACACACATGCCCAAACGACAAACATTTATCCACAAAAATATTAAAAAGCTGCAGCAGCTGTTTGAATTATTTCAATTTGTTCTGTCTATTCCTGACTTTACAAACGAGACGGTTGAGCATTACTTTTGGTACACAGACATACATATTGCTTGCTGTCAACTCTGACTTCTCCGGAATGTGTGAGACCCGTAGTAATAGTATTGATGGACAATATGGGGTTCATTACTTAATAGGAAACATTAATGCTCTTTACCCGTGATTATTTATATTTGTGGAATTTTTAATAAAATGTACTGTTTATGTAAAAAGATTACAGCAATATATCAATGGGTAATGATTGCAAAACAGCTAATCTGAGACAGCTCTGAGGTCCTCTTAACCTGGAACAGGGGTCCTGCATAATTCAGTTTACAATGTGCAGCCCTATTTCTGTAACAGCCAGTGTGTTACAAGTAAGGAAGTGTGTCGAAATAATATTTATAGCTTGTAAGACTGGTGGTAACATGTATATATGTGTATGAGCCCATGAGCAATGTTGATGTAATGTTGAATTGTGGTTTTCGCATGATGAACGTGTAGGAACACAAAAATGCTGGAAGTTGCATCATAAGCTAAGTGGCAGTTTACGCACCCTTTGGTAACTAATAATCAGCATTTATTCAGGTAGAAATATCTCAGATTATATTACCAAACATACTTGACAATCAAAGCATGATCCCAACAATCCACATTTTGTGTTATTAATGTGTGAAACTGGTATCTAAACATGGAAGTGTAGCTCTTCCTCTGAATGGAAGTGCTCTTAAAGCAGGAATACAAATTGTGTTCCAACAAAATACAAAATCTGGCAATACACCAATCAATGCACTTCAGGTATTTTTTTTTTTTCATTAAAATGTGTTTGTCCTCTTTGTTTTGAGCTGTTTAAAAAGCATAATGTTTAAAACACATTTCATTAAAGCTAATTATTTGTCCATTCATGGTGTTAAAATTTAAAAATTATCTGTCCAACGTACACGTATTAATGATGAAAAATGATATCTATCTGCGAATAATCGTGATATAATCTTGAGTTAACTATGAACAAAGCGATTAATAATGATTTAATATTTTAATCGTTTGAGAGCCTTAGTTTTTTTTAGAAGTCATCTAAGTCTCTTTGGTGGATGGTAATGGTACTTGATGTTTTGATGTTATAAAGTTTGGATGTTACTTTTCTATTGCTTGTGTGTGATTTCTAAATTGCTATTACTGAAGAAGGTTGTAGTATAAAAATAGTTTTAGATTGCATTATGTTTGATTTGTTGGTAGAGGAGTAATTCTGTTCTCTCAACTTCATACCTCCATATTTGGGTATCAAAAGCTATGACTGTATTGTTTTCAAACAGGCGGTGAAGGCGAGTGATTGCCTTTTGGTGGCAAAGTGGAAAACAAATGGAGATGTGCATTCGAAAGTCAACGTTGTGCTGTATTGGAAAAAATGGTATTAAAAAATGTGATTCTTTTTATAGTTTTCCTCCAGGCTGTCAGGGTCATGGATATGGTAATGAATTTGATATGATTTAGCTTTTTAATTGATTGAGGTAAAACAACAAAAACGGAGATCTGCAATGGACGTGTTCTTGGATTGTCTCAGTTATAGTTTTGTGATTTGTTGGGCTATTTGTTGTTCAATCAGAAGAATAGGGTTAGTAGCTGGGTATCCAAAAAGTAGTGAATACAGATTGCTGTATCTAGGTTTCCATATTGTGTATTATTTTATAATGTTTAGAGAGATATTTAGGGTTTTGTATATTTCCAATAAAACTGAATGGTTATGGAGTTGAGGAATTTGAACCAGTGGTCAGTGGGTGTGGTGGGAATCATGGTGAACAAGTAAGTCATTTTGAGTTGAATTTACATTTTTACTGCAGTGATTTGTCCATTAAGTGTTAGATTTTTCCACCCTATGAGAGTATATTTTATTTTTGAGTAATGGAGTGTATTTCAAATTAAAGAGCCGTGATAGCCTAGAGAGAATGTTACTACCCACATATTTTATAATGCCATGTATAGAAAGGAAAATGAGACCTCTGCTGCAGGGTCCCATGAGCCTTACAGTAAGTTAGAAGGGCTAATGCAGATTTTGACCAGTTTATTGTGCAACTGAAAATAATAGAACAACTTAATAACTAAGAAGGCTTTTTGCAATGACATGTAAGGGTTTTGTAGGTGCAATAATAAATCAACGGCATATAGGCTAACTTTATATATATATTTTTTATACCCATTTTTGAATTCCTTTGATATTAGGCTCCAGCACCCCCAGCAACCCCGCAAGAGACAAGCGGTAGAAAAGGGATGGATGGATTAATATCGTTCCTTTTGTTATTGTGAGTGGTTCAATGAATAAAGCAAAGCAGGACAAAAAAAGAGGGCATCCCTGTCTGGCTCCCTGGTTCAGTGTGAAGCTACATGTGGATGACGGAATCCCATTAGTGGTTACCGTGGCCCTTGTTGAGTATGTGGAAGATGTTCGGCGACGGATTCCAATAACCTAGACTCGTTCCATTCGCCGTATGTCTGTTTTGATCAGAGGGAGAAAAAACCTTGTCAGACACTCTTATTTGCACCAACACGAAGACATATACTTTGAAGAGAGGGGAACGTAGTTATAAATGATAAATAAATGAGTTATACTTGTATAGCGCTTTTCTACCTTCAAGGTACTCAAAGCGCTTTGACAGTATTTCCACATTCACCCATTCACACACACATTCACACACTGATGGCGGGAGCTGCCATGCAAGGCGCTAACCAACAGCCATCAGAGGCAAAGGGTGAAGTGTCTTGCCCAAGGACACAACGGACGTAACTAGGATGGTAGAAGGTGGGGATTGAACCCCAGTAACCAGCAACCCTCCGATTGCTGGCACGGCCACTCTACCAACTTCGCCACGCCGTCCCTATGTGGTTCATTTGTTTCTTGTTCACCCCTCTTTTTTTCATTTTTTTTTCTTTTTCCCACCCAGATTCCATACTTTTTTAACAAGTCTCTATGAGTCTCTCAGGTGGACTCCTTCCGTTTGCTGGGAACCACCATCATCCAGGACCTCAAGTGGGAGCCGACCATCAGCTCCCTCATCAAGAAAGCCCAGCAGAGGATGTACTTCCTGCGGCAGCTGAGGAAACTTAAGGTGCCGACCGAGATGCTGGTGCAGTTCTACTCGGCCATCATCGAGTCCATCCTCACCTCCTCCATCACCGTGTGGTCCCCCGGCGCCACAGTCTGGGACAAGCATCGACTGCAGCTGTACGTGCTGCTGAGAAGATTATTGGCTGCAGGCTCCCATTTCTACAGGACCTGTTCTCCTCCAGGACCAGGAGGCGTGTGGGTCGGATCACAGCTGACTCTTCTCACCCTGGACACTAACTATTCTCCCTTAACCCCTAAGGCAGGAGACTATGGTCCATTCAGACTCACACTTCCCGCCACCTGAACAGTTTTTTCCCCTCAGCCATCAGACACATGAACAATAACAAGATCTGATAGCTCAGTTACAGCTCATTTTTATTATTTATGACCTATTCTGTGTTATATGTGTTTTATGTTGCACGATTGTACCAAGAAAAATTCCTACTTTGTGAACCTGTTCTCAAAAAATGGCAATAAAACTATTCTGATTCTGATTCTGATTCTGAAGTGGCTAAGCAGTGAGGAGCATCCATCAAAAATTGCAACTATAAAGGCAATTTAGATGTAAATTGTGCAAGAGAAAGTCATAGTGGTGGACTAGGTTGTGGTTGTCAACAACAATACAGTTCTAGTTTCTTGGTTGGAACTTCAAAACAATAATGATGATGTGAATGGGCCTGTTGGTCATATTTACACACATGTCTAGAGGGCGCTAACTTTCTAACGTTATAGCCTGCCCTTTTACGGCTTCTAGGACGTAATGACGTAACTAGGTACGTGCATAACACATGCACGTGCATTAGCTTTGGGTGTTCTCTGCTATATATACATTCTATGATAGCTAATGCTAACTATCCAAATCGGTATTTTCTATCATAACAACAACATGACTGCAAATTGTTTGTTGCTTCTCCTGGACTGCTTTTGTGAGTGTGCATGCATCCCCTGCGCGTGTGTGTTGACGAGATCGTGTGAGTGACCGCTGTAAAAACCAATCATTTTATTAGGGCCGTATTTTTTTTTACATAAACTTAGTAATTGTGAAAACTATGGACAGTCTTAAAACCAATATGTTCTGTTAAACCACTAACGGTAACATTGTGAGGATGCGGTGCCCGGATCATAGTTTGTTTGCGTTTTCGATTCACTTGTGTTTTCAGCCCCTTTGAATTTGTGTGTTTCAGTTGCCATGACGGCAGATTACTCCCACCTGCCTCTGGTTAGTGTTCGGGACGCTCACCTGTTCCCGGGCACTAATCAGTGAGCTTTTTAATCCATCCTCTGGTCTCACTCGGCCTGGTTTGGTTTTCTCCCATGCAACAAAGTTACGTTCTTGTTTACGCTCCTAGTCCGTATTTTTAATAGCATCTTTTGGCTAACCCTTTCTGTTGGCACCGCACAGCATACTTTTGTCTGCATCTTGAATAAAATCATTGACGTTCCTCTGCATCTTGGAAAGACGACCTCCGGCATCACAATGCCACGACAGCGTAACATACATAGGGGTTAATTATGTCATGTAAATAATGAATTTTATAATTATGCATTATTGTTATAATTACACAAAATGTGTACGTTACATGAAAATACCTGAAGGTTGTTCGATGTTTTGTCAATGTAGAACCATTGTCTCGTTGTCCCTCCTACTGCAATAATTGTTGTGACACCTGCCTCTTTATATGTGTTGAACACGCCTTTCTACTTCCCTTTTGTCCACGATAACGGGAGAGGTAGGCGTCCATGCGACGACAGAAAACTGCATTTATTGTTTCGTTAAGAACTTAAACCTCACTATTTCTGGTTTTGTACTATTATTGTTGTGTAGGGGCTCGACGATGGCAGAAATATATTGACAACGTTTGTATTTCCTGTATTGTCAGTAAAGTGCAGCTGAGCAGCAACCCATGGGGTCGGTGGTGTTCATTAAATACACACAACGCAGAGGAAGAGACCACCGGTTACACTAGCTAATGGTGTTGTTATATTGTTCGCTTTAAAAAATGTAACCGTGAGCAAGTTGCAAACAGCCCCTTTAAGTGATCTCTAGCTCAACGTTGCCTGCAGCATAGCACAATGTTTCCCTGTATAAAACCTGATGTCTTTGCTAGAGAGTTGTTTTCTGCAACGTGAGGTACTTCTATGTAAGACACAATTAACAGGCTCTCCTGACAGCAGACACTTCCTTAGTATTTCTTTACTTTAAGTACACAGCCAGCAGAATATCACATTGTTTGGAGGCAGCAGTATGACATCTGCAGGAGAGAATTAAAGAGTAGTTGTTATTCTGTCTGTGTGTGTGTGTGTGAATGTGTGTGTGTGTGTGTGTGTGTGTGTGTGTGTGTGTGTGTGTGTGTGTGTGTGTGTGTGTGTGTGTGTGTGTGTGTGTGGGTGTGTGTGTGTGTTCGTACAATTGCTATGGGCTGTAATAGGGAGGAGAGAGCTTTAAGCACATTCAACACTGAGGCAACATGAACTTGTAGCAGAACTCCACGGAGTCCTCTCCATCTGTAATCAGTCGAGTGAGAAGGGAGTCACACCTTCTTTCTCCATGGAAACTAGCTCATTTTCCTCCCCTTTTCCTCTCTTGGTACCCCACTTTTCCTCCTTGTTATCTTATTTAATCTAATTTTGTCTTCTTGGTTCAGTATTCAAAGCCCTCTCTCAATGAAGCCAATTGTTACACATGATTCCTATGTAAAGCAACAGCGACACATGCTTTGTTTTGCTTCATTAACAGTGTTTGGTACGGAGCCCCTAAAGGGACATGGGGGAAAAACATTTTTTAGATATGAATTTTGTGCGCACGAAAAAGTATCTCGTGAGCACGAGAAATTTTTCTCATGCTCACGAGAAAATTATGCTCACAGTAAATGTTGCTTTACTGTGAGAATTTGTATCGCTCATGCAGGGCATTTAAGGGGAACTGCATTATTTTAAAATGTTTGCCTATCTTTTACAATCATTATGAAAGACATGAGAATGAATGTATTTTTTTGTATGCATTCTAACTCTTAAATAAACGTAAATAAAAGTCTGCTTACAGCGGAGCCAATGGAGGAGGCCCTCTATTCCGCCCATAAAACCCAATAAAAAAACATCCAAAACGTGCCAACAATACTCAAAATACATTTTGTGACTTATATATTAACCAAGTATTAGTAATATTGTAATTATAAGCGCTAACGCAGACAAATAATATTTTAGCGGCGCCGTGATCACGAGCTTGCATGCCAATGTTGACATGATCGACTGAGAAGCTGCTTTCTCGTTTCCTTGCTCGTCAAACTTTATTGTAGATAATAATTAAAGCAGCTTACCTGGATAGTAAAATATCAAGGACGTATTCCGACAAGTTGGTACACTTTGACAGCCAATTTAGACCCGGGAATGGGAAGAACGGCATGGAAAGACGCTTGGTTCCATCCCCCTTTTCTTTGTGAGCAGTTATTTATCATCTGAATGGGAATATATGAACATCCTAGCAGTCAGCATCCTAATGACAGCAGACAATGTACAGTAAGCGATGTTTTATTATGTTTAGTATGTTCTCATAAAATCTGCAGTGACTGGTAATCAGTAGGGCCGTAAATCTTTGGGCACAGCATGATTCGATTTGATTCAATTCTTGGGAATAACAATTTGATTCAGAATCGATTCTTAATTCGAAGCGATTCTTTATTCAAAATCCATACTTTTTTAATGACAGTGGGTGAAAGTTCTATGATTAACTACATCCATCCATCCATCCATTTTCTACCGCTTGTCCCTTCCTCCATAAAATAGAAAACATCTCTGATAAATGTTTGTATTACTTAAAAGAAAACTGTTCCCCTTTAAAACTTTTCCTGAAGAACAATTTTGTGCACAGAACGTTGCTTTAGTTCTATTTTCTAACCACGGCATCTGTTTTGCTGTTTTGGCACTTGTGAGAAGGACGAGAAAGCAGCCGTAGCCTATTTGGAAGTTGTTTACGCTCACAATCAATAGCCCACTCCTCCCTCCTCCTTTTCTCTCTGTGGAAGCCTGTTAAGAATTATGCCATTGTGTGAATGTCACAGGGCATTCACACATGTGTTATTATACACCAAAATTAATCTATTTATTATTATTCTTCCGTAGCTTTTTAGGTCCCGTTACGGCCCAGGCCTTGTGGAAACCTTGTGGTAGTGGATTCAGGCCACCTTCTCTCCCTCTATGCCTCTCTCTCACTCCGTCCATAGGTCCTGCAGCTGCACTTAATTGTGGCTAATCAGCAGGAAGATATCAGCTGGGCTCCCAGGACCTCACTTTCTGCTCTGTTGTGTCTCTGCCGGGTCCTGTTTGGCTGGTGGTTGGAGCCTTTAGTCTTGTTTTGCACTAATGTTAGCTTTGTAACTATGGATATTGTCATTCATCCAGGTTATTGTAATCTCAGGCAGTTCAATCGATCGCAAATGGACTGTTTGGTTTGTCTTAGAAGACGTTTCGCCTCTCGTCCAAGTAGGCTTCATCAGATCATGTTCATAGACTTAGATTGGTCAGATCCAGTCTAGAGGCTGGTGCCAAAACCCCAAATATTTATACCCCAATACATGGAGGGTGTGCCTGGGAAAGGATGGTTTCGCCCTATCATAGTGAGAAAAACAACTGTTGAGATGCAAACAATCCTACTCTCAATGCCAACGATTGTCGTTGAAGTGTAATTTCCCCTCTTTAGCATTGAGGTATTATTTGGCAGAACGATCGCTGTGTATCGACCACGAACCGCCCAAAATAGTCATCCACGTTTGCGTTCCATTCAGTTGTAAACAAATGGCACTAAGTAGCATCTGTGACCAGAATATTTCTAACTCCTATTATTTGTTGGACGCTGAATTGCAGAGTCTTTTAGGAATGGTTGAAAGGACGGTGGTGTATGTGGAAGACAGCTGGTGTTGCAGACAAACCTCCTCTGTTCAGGAATGATTTTTCAACTTTGACATAAATGGCTTAAATCCCTCACTCTTCTATCATACCATTGGTCCTCCCTGTCCAGAATATGTACATTTTTGTTCTCAAAAGAGTGCTGTTTCAAAGTAAAATCTGACAAATTACTCCTCAAATTGCAAAAGATCCTGCATAAAGAGGTCTGTGTAAAGGTGACAAATTTTACAACTACAGCCCAATTTACACAACACAACAGAACCAAAGTAAAACAAGCAATAAGGTTTCCAAAATTACAACTTAGTAATAACACTTTCACATTGCGAGCACTCATTTGGAGGCAAAAAAAAAAGGGAACTCAACTGATAATGACTCACACAATAGATGGGTGAAGAATTTGTCCAGCAGAATTCTTACCCAAACAGAAAAAGATGTATTGGCAAAAGGGTTGAATTTTGCCATGACTCCACAGCAGGTTCGTACAGTTGATAAGTAAGTAAGTAATCACAAGTAAGTAAGTAAGTAATTGTCACGGCCAGGGCGCATTCCAATGCGCACTCATCTGTGCGCTCTGCTGATTACGTCTCCAAGAGCGCACCTGCGCGTGTCAGTCCTGCTGCAGCCGGCAGCTGCAGTCAATCACTGGTAAACAGCACACCTGAAGTTGATCAGAGGTCCTGCCTTCAAAAGCCTGCACAACCGGCTATCCCGGGCCGGAACATAACTATCCGTTCGTGTACCACCTCCGTTCCCGCGTTGACGTGCTGTGTGTCTCGTCATTGCTTGTTCCTCCTGCTTCCCGGACTGCCTCTTGGATCTCGACCTTCCACTTGGACACGGACCTCCTACGTCCCGCTATAGCCCCCCCGACTTCCTGCTTGCCTCACGGACATTTGAGCCTGCTTTTTCCAACGAACAGTTTGCAGTCATGTTGTTATCGTAGGATATACATTCAATGACAGCCAACGCTGGCTATCCAAATTGCTATTATTAGCTAACAATTTTAGCTATTAATGGGTGCAACACCTAAAGCTAATGCGCGTGCATGTGTTACGTACTTACGTAATTAAAGTTAAGTTAAAGTTAAAGTTAAATACATCAATACGTACGAGAAGCCGTGAGACGGTGGGATATAATGTGAAAAATACATTGGAAAGTTGGCGCCCTATAGACATTTGTGTAAATATTGCAAACAGCCTCTTTAATTTTTACTATAATTACTGTCACCAAGTTTTGAGAAAACCAATGACTTGCAGTTTGGTAAAATATTATGTAAAAACTATCCTGTATGACAGTCTGATCACAAAATTGCATTTTTATTCAAGTATTGGGGTATTTTCTTTAGCAAATGTTACTTATGCCATCCATCCATCCATTTCCTACCGCTTGTCCCTATAGGGTTGCGGCGGGCTGGAGTCTATCCCAGCTGCATTCAGGCGGAAGGCTGTGTACACCCTGGACAAGTCGCCACCTCATCGCAAGGCCAACACAGATAGACAGACAAACAACATTCACACTCACATTCACACAAGCAAATAATAACCCGTGATTAATCATGATTAATCACAGTTAAACAATGTGAATAATCTGATTTTAAAAATCTATCACTTGATAGTCATAGTTTATATCACATTCTAACAATGTTGCAATCAAAAACAGTGCAATTTCATTAAAAACATCTTTCAAATTGAACAATTATACCACACAAGAACATATATATTTGTATTTGTATACTCTAGCCTTTAAATAGACCCCCTTTTTAGACCAGTTGATCTGCCGTCTCTTTTCTGCTCTGCCCCCCTCTCCTTCGTGAAGAAGGGGGGGGGGTCACAGATTAGGTGATCACAGATGAATCGCTAGCTGTTCAAAGTCGGGACCCGGGGTGCACCACCCACCTGTGCATTAGTTGACGATGTCTCTGCGCTGCTGACTTGTCTCCACCCAAACTATGGACTGGACTCTCAAACTATGATCTAGATCCACTCGACGTCCATTGCACCGGTCGCCCAGGGGGTCCCCTCCAAGGTTTCTCATTGTCATCCCATTGGGTTGAGTTTTTTCTTGCCCTGATGTGGGATCTGAGCCGACGATGCCGTTGTGGCTTGTGCAGCCCTTTGAGACACTTGTGATTTAGGGCTATATAAATAAACTTTGATTGATTGATTGATTGATTGATTGATTGATTGATGTAATGCCAGTTCTGTCCCCTAGTGTGAATGGGAGTGTGGATTGTTGTTTTTCTACAGAAGAGGTCTGCAACCTTTACTATCAAAAGAGACCTTTTGCCGCCTCTTCCACTGAAGAAAAATAGTACAGAGATGCAAAACTTAACACAGCTTAATAAAATGTAAAAGTTTTCATCTTTTTTATTTTTGAATTAACTGGAAAACTAATCCGTCAATGTGAAATTAATCCCTTTTTATTTTTTAGCTTTTATTTTTTTGGCCTGTAGTCATCGTTAGCTTATCCAAGGGTTGCACACTCGAGAAGCTGAACTAAACACAGAGGCTTCCGGTCTTTTTTACTTGCCGTCGCACAACTCAGCCTGTGTGCATTCACAGCCTCACAGACAGTAGAAAAATTATAGAACTGTTTTTAAAAATGCTAACTTTTCTCACCCCGGGGTTAATACAAATCTGAGGGAGTCACAGCAAGGAGGCAGAAGAGCCAGATGTGGCTGCAGAACCACTCGTTGCAGACCCCTGGTCTACAGCATATGTGCCGTGTGACTCACTGATGACCAGTCCAGTGTGTACCCAGCTGCCTCTCACCCAATGTCAGCTGGGATAGGCTCCAGCTCATCCGTGAACCTGGTTTGACCAAGCAATATAGAAAATAGATGGATGAAATCATGAACAGTGTGAATTGTTAAGTTAATGTATTTAGTCATCAGACCACAATGGAACTCATAAGGTCTGCTCTTAAATTTGACTTTTTTGCACACTGTTTCCACAACATAAAAAACAATTTAGTGTTGTTTCATTTCAAACGTGTTGTAAAGCGTGATAAAGACTTCGCAATTACATCTCTTTAATTATGCACATCCACTGTGGTGAGAGAGTGCAAAGGTGCCAAAAGAGTTGGTTACCACAAGGCTAAAACACTGGTCGTGGCATTTAATTGCTCCCCCCATTATGCCCAACTTTAATAATGTGACCTGAAACCGAGTTGGAATGTGTCCTATTACACATGGAATAGAGAGAATGTGTGTCATGAATTTACAGGAGTGTGTCAAGACTTTACAGTAGCTGCTTTGGTCTGTCACCTATTATCTTCCTTCCTGCTCAAGGCTTTTGTGGAGTGGAGAGTGGACTGTATTACTAAAACCAGCTGACCAAGTTCACTTCATTAGAAACAGCCAATTTAGTAAGTAGTATCATGTAGGGCTGGGCGATATATCGATATACTCGATATATCGCAGGTTTGTCTCTGTGCGATATAGAAAATGACTATATCATGATATTTGAGTATAAGTTCTCACGCAGTTGCTTTTAGCTGCGGGCATTACACTACAGGCTCTTCCCACTCTTTCTTGTCTGTCCTTCTCACAGACAGCAAGTGTGACCCACCCATAATGTGTCACATTTTTGTGTTGATTGTTTTATTTTATTTTATGGTTTGAATTCGTTTTTGGAGCCGTCATTCCACATTTATCAGTATTCACATTGGTCAGTAGGGGGCAGTAGGGCGTTTCTTCCCAATTGAATGCTATCACCTGCAGACTGGAAGTGTCTTGTCATTCTGATGAGAGCGACCAGTCTGTGAACAACTGAAACGTTCTGTGTGCTTTTTCCTCCTGTATAACAGGTTAGTTTTGGTGAATCAACTCACTCCTTGTGATCTTTATAAGTTTAAGTACACATTCTGATGGTGGAGCCTAACTCTAAAGTGTTTGTGAGTTGTAGTTTGTATTTGTGAATGAATCCAGTGCACAGCTGCAGTAATCAATACAAAATGGCGACGCGAGTGCGCAATGTTTATATAGGAACTTCTGATCCTAATTCAGACTCCCAAATTAGAGCTCCCGTTTTCTTATTGATTTCATAATGTATTTTTGTATAATGTGTGTGTTCCGAAATAGGTTTTACATGCTATGTTGTTGTTTAGACATGGTTTACAAGTTAAAGGCCTACTGAAACCCACTACTACCGACCACGCAGTCTGATAGTTTATATTTCAATGATAAAATCTTAACATTGCAACACATGCCAATACGGCCGGGTTAACTTATAAAGTGCAATTTTAAATTTCCTGCGAAACTTCCGGTTGAAAACGTCTATGTAGGATGACGTATGTGCGTGACGTCAATCGTTGAAACGGAAGTATTCGGACACCATTGTATCCAATACAAAAAGCTCGGTTTTCATCGCAAAATTCCACAGTATTCTGGACATCTGTGTTGGTGAATCTTTTGCAATTTGTTTAATGAACAATGAAGACTGCAAAGAAGAAAGCTGTAGGTGGGAGCGGTGTATTAGCGGATGGCTGCAGCAACACAACCAGGAGGACTTTGACTTGGATAGCAGACGAGCTATCCGACGCTAGCCGCCGACCGCATCGATGATCGGGTGAAGTCCTTCGTCGCTCCGTCCATCGCTGGAACGCAGGTGAGCAGGGGCGCCTCTAGGGATTTTGGGCCCCATGAAAAGAATCTTTACAGGGCCCCCTGTATTATAATTTCATCATCATTAGGGGCCTCTCTGGGCCCCCCTCCATCATGGGCCCCTAGAATCCGTCTCCTTTACCACCCCTTTTCGGCGCCCCTGCAGGTGAGCACGGGTGTTGATGAGCAGATGAGGGCTGGCTGGCATAGGTGGATAGCTAATGTTTTTAGCATAGCTCTGTGAGGTCCCGTAGCTAAGTTAGCTTCAATGGCGTCGTTAGCAACAGCATTGTTAAGCTTCGCCAGGCTGGATAGCATTAACTGTGTAGTTACAGGTCCATGGTTTAATAGTATTGTTGATTTTCTGTCTATCCTTCCAGTCAGGGGTTTATTTCTTTTGTTTCTATCTGCAGTTAAGCCCGATGCTATCACGCTAGCTCCGTAGCTAAAGTGCTTCGCCGAGGTATTGTCGTGGAGATAAAAGTCACTGTGAATGTCCATTTCGCGTTCTCGACTCTCATTTTTAAGAGGATATAGTATCCGAGGTGGTTTAAAATACAAATCCGTGATCCACAATAAAAAAAGGAGAAAGTGTGGAATCCAATGAGCCCTTGTACCTAAGTTACGGTCAGAGCGAAAAAAGATACGTCCTGCACTGCACTCTAGTCCTTCACTCTCACGTTCCTCATCCACAAATCTTTCATCCTCCCTCAAATTAATAGGGTAATCGTCGCTTTCTCGGTCCGAATCGCTCTCGCTGCTGGTGTAAACAATGGGGAAATGTGAGGAGCCCTTCAACCTGCGACGTCACGCTACTTCCGGTACAGGCAAGGCTTTTTTTTATCAGCGACCAAAAGTTGCGAACTTTATCGTCGATGTTCTCTACTTAATCCTTTCAGCAAAAATATGGCAATATCGCGAGATGATCAAGTATGACACATAGAATGGATCTGCTATCCCCGTTTAAATTTAAAAAATTCATTTCAGTAGGCCTTTAAGCTCTCAGGAATGATCAATGAACATTTCAAGTACAGTAACTTAAAGCTGCTATTATAAGACGAAGAATATGAAGAAAAGTAAAGTGCTTAAATGAATGTTGCTAAAAAAGTGCATTAAGTTAAAGGTGAATATTCCTGAGAAAGACAAGACAGTGAAATAATGTCTAATTGGGCACTATATTGTATGTTTTGGAGTGATGATGTGGATATGTAAAAATATATGGCAAAGGCATACAGTATTGTTATGGTAATTATAACTCCAGTGATACAGTAATGGTTTAATGATAGTTTATTAAATGGTTTGATGAAAATAAAGGTGAAGATAAAGTAAAAGACATTGACATGATAATACAAAGTGACAAAAGATTTGTAATTTCTGTTAATAAATTCTGATAAGAGCGACCAGTCTGTGAAGAACTGAAACGTTCTGTGTGCTTTTTCCTCCTGTATAACAGGACATTATTATCTGACTGCTTGTCCTGGCTACCTGGGACCTGCAACACAAGCGCACCTTCTTACATACGTCACATACGTATACGCCCTCGCGGAGCAGAGAGGTAGCAGCATGGGTAACGTTAGCTGTGATGCTAGCTGAGTGGTGCGAGCGGTAATACGAGAGAAAGAATGTGCGAATCTGGTAACAAATGCAGGGGGTCTATCGTCTGGCGGTGGTTTGGCTTCAAGTGGGAATATGTTGAACAGACAACCGTAGTTTGTCAAGTGTGGGGAAAAAGCATTGCTACAAAAAGTAGCATTACTGCTAAAATGTAGCATCATTTGAAAAGTCACCTAGAGCAGTGGTCCCCAACCACCGGGCCGCGAGCGGCTCGATTGGTACCGGGCCGCAGAAGAATTTTTTATTAATTTTTTAATTTTATTTTTATTTTATTTTATTTTATTTTATTTTTTTAATGTTTTAATTAAATCAACATAAAAAACACAAGATACACTTACAATTAGTGCACCAACCCAAAAAACCTGGACATGTTTCAAACATTGGCGGGGTTTTTTGCGTGAGACTGAGCCTGCGCCTTCATTCACCAAGCTGCTGCATGATCACCTGTCTGTGCTTTTAAAAGAGTTTGAGCGCTACTTCCCAACTTCAAAAAACCCACGAACTGCCAAGGAATGGATCCGCGGCCCATTTGTCAACAAAGCAGATGAATCCAGTATGTCTGTGCAAGAAGAAGATCAAATGCTGGAGATCGCAAATGACGGTGTATTTCAGACAAAAATTGATTGATTGATTGATTGAGACTTTTATTAGTAGGTTGCACAGTGAAGTACATATTCCGTACAATTGACCACTAAATGGTAACACCCGAATAAGTTTTTCAACTTGTTTAAGTCGGGGTCCACTTAAATTGATTCATGATACAGATATATACTATCATATATACTACGTCCCGCTATAGCCCCCCCGACTTCCTGCTTGCCTCACGGACATTTGAGCCTGCTTTTTCCAACGAACAGTTTGCAGTCATTTTGTTATTGTAGGATATACATTCAATGACAGCCAACGCTGGCTATCCAAATTGCTATTATTAGCTAACAATTTTAGCTATTAATGGGTGCAACACCTAAAGCTAATGCGCGTGCATGTGTTACGTACTTACGTAATTAAAGTTAAGTTAAAGTTAAAGTTAAATACATCAATACGTACGAGAAGCCGTGAGACGGTGGGATATAATGTGAAAAATACATTGGAAAGTTGGCGCCCTATAGACATTTGTGTAAATATTGCAAACAGCCTCTTTAATTTTTACTATACTTACTGTCACCAAGTTTTGAGAAAACCAATGACTTGCAGTTTGGTAAAATATTTTGTAAAAACTTTCCTGTATGACAGTCTGATCACAAAATTGCATTTTTATTCAAGTATTGGGGTATTTTCTTTAGCAAATGTTACTTATGCCATCCATCCATCCATTTCCTACCGCTTGTCCCTATAGGGTTGCGGCGGGCTGGAGTCTATCCCAGCTGCATTCAGGCGGAAGGCTGTGTACACCCTGGACAAGTCGCCACCTCATCGCAAGGCCAACACAGATAGACAGACAAACAACATTCACACTCACATTCACACAAGCAAATAATAACCCGTGATTAATCATGATTAATCACAGTTAAACAATGTGAATAATCTGATTTTAAAAATATATCACTTGATAGTCATAGTTTATATCACATTCTAACAATGTTGCAATCAAAAACAGTGCAATTTCATTAAAAACATCTTTCAAATTGAACAATTATACCACACAAGAACATATATATTTGTATTTGTATACTCTAGCCTTTAAATAGACCCCCTTTTTAGACCAGTTGATCTGCCGTCTCTTTTCTGCTCTGCCCCCCTCTCCTTCGTGAAGAGGGGCACAGATTAGGTGATCACAGATGATTCGCTAGCTGTTCAAAGTCGGGACCCGGGGTGCACCACCCACCTGTGCATTAGTTGACGATGTCTCTGCGCTGCTGACTTGTCTCCACCCAAACTATGGACTGGACTCTCAAACTATGATCTAGATCCACTCGACGTCCATTGCACCGGTCGCCCAGGGGGTCCCCTCCAAGGTTTCTCATTGTCATCCCATTGGGTTGAGTTCTTTCTTGCCCTGATGTGGGATCTGAGCCGACGATGCCGTTGTGGCCTGTGCAGCCCTTTGAGACACTTGTGATTTAGGGCTATATAAATAAACTTTGATTGATTGATTGATTGATTGATTGATTGATGTAATGCCAGTTGTGTCCCCTAGTGTGAATGGGAGTGTGGATTGTTGTTTTTCTACAGAAGAGGTCTGCAACCTTTACTATCAAAAGAGAGCTTTTGCCGCCTCTTCCACTGAAGAAAAATAGTACAGAGATGCAAAACTTAACACAGCTTAATAAAATGTAAAAGTTTTCATCTTTTTTATTTTTGAATTAACTGGAAAACTAATCCGTCAATGTGAAATTAATCCCTTTTTATTTTTTAGCTTTTATTTTTTTGGCCTGTAGTCATCGTTAGCTTATCCAAGGGTTGCACACTCGAGAAGCTGAACTAAACACAGAGGCTTCCGGTCTTTTTTACTTGCCGTCGCACAACTCAGCCTGTGTGCATTCACAGCCTCACAGACAGTAGAAAAATTATAGAACTGTTTTTAAAAATGCTAACTTTTCTCACCCCGGGGTTAATACAAATCTGACGGAGTCACAGCAAGGAGGCAGAAGAGCCAGATGTGGCTGCAGAACCACTCGTTGCAGACCCCTGGTCTACAGAATATGTGCCGTGTGACTCACTGATGACCAGTCCAGTGTGTACCCAGCTGCCTCTCACCCAATGTCAGCTGGGATAGGCTCCAGCTCATCCGTGAACCTGGTTCGACCAAGCAATATAGAAAATAGATGGATGAAATCATGAACAGTGTGAATTGTTAAGTTAATGTATTTAGTCATCAGACCACAATGGAACTCATAAGGTCTGCTCTTAAATTTGACTTTTTTGCACACTGTTTCCACAACATAAAAAACAATTTAGTGTTGTTTCATTTCAAACGTGTTGTAAAGCGTGATAAAGACTTCGCAATTACATCTCTTTAATTATGCACATCCACAGTGGTGAGAGAGTGCTAAGGTGCCAAAAGAGTTGGTTACCACAAGGCTAAAACACTGGTCGTGGCATTTAATTGCTCCCCCCATTATGCCCAACTTTAATAATGTGACCTGAAACCGAGTTGGAATGTGTCCTATTACACATGGAATAGAGAGAATGTGTGTCATGAATTTACAGGAGTGTGTCAAGACTTTACAGTAGCTGCTTTGGTCTGTCACCTATTATCTTCCTTCCTGCTCAAGGCTTTTGTGGAGTGGAGAGTGGACTGTATTACTAAAACCAGCTGACCAAGTTCACTTCATTAGAAACAGCCAATTTAGTAAGTAGTATCATGTAGGGCTGGGCGATATATCGATATACTCGATATATCGCAGGTTTGTCTCTGTGCGATATAGAAAATGACTATATCATGATATTTGAGTATAAGTTCTCACGCAGTTGCTTTTAGCTGCGGGCATTACACTACAGGCTCTTCCCACTCTTTCTTGTCTGTCCTTCTCACAGACAGCAAGTGTGACCCACCCATAATGTGTCACATTTTTGTGTTGATTGTTTTATTTTATTTTATGGTTTGAATTCGTTTTTGGAGCCGTCATTCCACATTTATCAGTATTCACATTGGTCAGTAGGGGGCAGTAGGGCGTTTCTTCCCAATTGAATGCTATCACCTGCAGACTGGAAGTGTCTTGTCATTCTGATGAGAGCGACCAGTCTGTGAACAACTGAAACGTTCTGTGTGCTTTTTCCTCCTGTATAACAGGTTAGTTTTGGTGAATCAACTCACTCCTTGTGATCTTTATAAGTTTAAGTACACATTCTGATGGTGGAGCCTAACTCTAAAGTGTTTGTGAGTTGTAGTTTGTATTTGTGAATGAATCCAGTGCACAGCTGCAGTAATCAATACAAAATGGCGACGCGAGTGCGCAATGTTTATATAGGAACTTCTGATCCTAATTCAGACTCCCAAATTAGAGCTCCCGTTTTCTTATTGATTTCATAATGTATTTTTGTATAATGTGTGTGTTCCGAAATAGGTTTTACATGCTATGTTGTTGTTTAGACATGGTTTACAAGTTAAAGGCCTACTGAAACCCACTACTACCGACCACGCAGTCTGATAGTTTATATTTCAATGATAAAATCTTAACATTGCAACACATGCCAATACGGCCGGGTTAACTTATAAAGTGCAATTTTAAATTTCCTGCGAAACTTCCGGTTGAAAACGTCTATGTAGGATGACGTATGCGCGTGACGTCAATCGTTGAAACGGAAGTATTCGGACACCATTGTATCCAATACAAAAAGCTCGGTTTTCATCGCAAAATTCCACAGTATTCTGGACATCTGTGTTGGTGAATCTTTTGCAATTTGTTTAATGAACAATGAAGACTGCAAAGAAGAAAGCTGTAGGTGGGATCGGTGTATTAGCGGCTGGCTGCAGCAACACAACCAGGAGGACTTTGACTTGGATAGCAGACGAGCTATCCGACGCTAGCCGCCGACCGCATCGATGATCGGGTGAAGTCTTTCGTCGCTCCGTCCATCGCTGGAACGCAGGTGAGCAGGGGCGCCTCTAGGGATTTTGGGCCCCATGAAAAGAATCTTTACAGGGCCCCCTGTATTATAATTTCATCATCATTAGGGGCCTCTCTGGGCCCCCCTCCATCATGGGCCCCTAGAATCCGTCTCCTTTACCACCCCTTTTCGGCGCCCCTGCAGGTGAGCACGGGTGTTGATGAGCAGATGAGGGCTGGCTGGCGTAGGTGGATAGCTAATGTTTTTAGCATAGCTCTGTGAGGTCCCGTAGCTAAGTTAGCTTCAATGGCGTCGTTAGCAACAGCATTGTTAAGCTTCGCCAGGCTGGAAAGCATTAACTGTGTAGTTACAGGTCCATGGTTTAATAGTATTGTTGATTTTCTGTCTATCCTTCCAGTCAGGGGTTTATTTCTTTTGTTTCTATCTGCAGTTAAGCCCGATGCTATCACGTTAGCTCCGTAGCTAAAGTGCTTCGCCGATGTATTGTCGTGGAGATAAAAGTCACTGTGAATGTCCATTTCGCGTTCTCGACTCTCATTTTTAAGAGGATATAGTATCCGAGGTGGTTTAAAATACAAATCCGTGATCCACAATAAAAAAAGGAGAAAGTGTGGAATCCAATGAGCCCTTGTACCTAAGTTACGGTCAGAGCGAAAAAAGATACGTCCTGCACTGCACTCTAGTCCTTCACTCTCACGTTCCTCATCCACAAATCTTTCATCCTCCCTCAAATTAATAGGGTAATCGTCGCTTTCTCGGTCCGAATCGCTCTCGCTGCTGGTGTAAACAATGGGGAAATGTGAGGAGCCCTTCAACCTGCGACGTCACGCTACTTCCGGTACAGGCAAGGCTTTTTTTTATCAGCGACCAAAAGTTGCGAACTTTATCGTCGATGTTCTCTACTTAATCCTTTCAGCAAAAATATGGCAATATCGCGAAATGATCAAGTATGACACATAGAATGCATCTGCCATTCCCGTTTAAATTTTTAAAATTCATTTCAGTAGGCCTTTAAGCTTTCAGGAATGATCAATGAACATTTCAAGTACAGTAACTTAAAGCTGCTATTATAAGACGAAGAATATGAAGAAAAGTAAAGTGCTTAAATTAATGTTGCTAAAAAAGTGCATTAAGTTAAAGGTGAATATTCCTGAGAAAGACAAGACAGTGAAATAATGTCTAATTGGGCACTATATTGTATGTTTTGGAGTGATGATGTGGATATGTAAAAATATATGGCAAAGGCATACAGTATTGTTATGGTAATTATAACTCCAGTGATACATTAATGGTTTAATGATAGTTTATTAAATGGTTTGATGAAAATAAAGGTGAAGATAAAGTAAAAGACATTGACATGATAATACAAAGTGACAAAAGATTTGTAATTTCTGTTAATAAATTCTGATGAGAGCGACCAGTCTGTGAAGAACTGAAACGTTCTGTGTGCTTTTTCCTCCTGTATAACAGGACATTATTATCTGACTGCTTGTCCTGGCTACCTGGGACCTGCAACACAAGCGCACCTTCTTACATACGTCACATACGTATACGCCCTCGCGGAGCAGAGAGGTAGCAGCATGGGTAATGTTAGCTGTGATGCTAGCTGAGTGGTGCGAGCGGTAATACGAGAGAAAGAATGTGCGAATCTGGTAACAAATGCAGGGGGTCTATCGTCTGGCGGTGGTTTGGCTTCAAGTGGGAATATGTTGAACAGACAACCGTAGTTTGTCAAGTGTGGGGAAAAAGCATTGCTACAAAAAGTAGCATTACTGCTAAAATGTAGCATCATTTGAAAAGTCACCTAGAGCAGTGGTCCCCAACCACCGGGCCGCGAGCGGCTCGATTGGTACCGGGCCGCAGAAGAATTTTTTATTAATTTTTTTATTTTATTTTAATTTAATTTTATTTTATTTTATTTTTTTAATGTTTAATTAAATCAACATAAAAAACACAAGATACACTTACAATTAGTGCACCAACCCAAAAAACCTGGACATGTTTCAAACATTGGCGGGGTTTTTTGCGTGAGACTGAGCCTGCGCCTTCATTCACCAAGCTGCTGCACGATCACCTGCCTGTGCTTTTAAAAGAGTTTGAGCGCTACTTCCCAACTTCAAAAAACCCACGAACTGCCAAGGAATGGATCCGCGGCCCATTTGTCAACAGAGCAGATGAATCCAGCATGTCTGTGCAAGAAGAAGATCAAATGCTGGAGATCGCAAATGACGGTGTAATTCAGACAAAAATTGATTGATTGATTGATTGAGACTTTTATTAGTAGGTTGCACAGTGAAGTACATATTCCGTACAATTGACCACTAAATGGTAACACCCGAATAAGTTTTTCAACTTGTTTAAGTCGGGGTCCACTTAAATTGATTCATGATACAGATATATACTATCATATATACTATCATCATAATACAGTCATCACACAAGATAATCACATTGAATTATTTACATTATTTACAATCAAGGGTGTGGAGGGGGGAGGGGGGGTAGGATATGGACAGCAAGTAGTGGACATAGAGAGAGAGAGAGAGAGAGAGAAAGAGAGAGAGAGAGATCAGAAGGCATAAGAAAAAGTATCTGCATTTGATTGTTTACATTTGATTATTAGCATTTGATTATTAGCAATCCGGGGAGGGTGTTAGTTAAGGGTTGTAGCTGCCTGGAGGTGAACTTTTATTGCGGTTTTTAAGGAGGATAGAGATGCCCTTTCTTTTATACCTGTTGGGAGCACATTCCACATTGATGTGGCATAGAAAGAGAATGAGTTAAGACCTTTGTTAGTTCGGAATCTGGGTTTAACGTGGTTAGTGGAGCTCCCCCTGGTGTTGTGGTTATGGCGGTCATTTACGTTAAGGAAGTAGTTTGACATGTACTTCGGTATCAGGGAGGTGTAGTGGATTTTATAGACTAGGCTCAGTGCAAGTTGTTTAACCCTGTCCTCCACCTTGAGCCAGCCCACTTTGGAGAAGTGGGTAGGAGTGAGGTGGGATCTGGGGTGGAGGTCTAGAAGTAACCTGACTAGCTTGTTCTGAGATGTTTGGAGTTTAGATTTGAGGGTTTTGGAGGTGCTAGAGTACCAGGAGGTGCATGCGTAATCGAAAAATGGTTGAACGAGAGTTCCCGCCAGAATCCTCATGGTGCTTTTGTTGACCAGAGAGGAGATTCTGTAGAGAAATCTCGTTCGTTGGTTAACCTTTCTGATTACCTTGGTTGCCATTTTATCACAGGAAAGGTTAGCCTCTAGAATGGAACCTAGGTAGGTGACCTCATCTTTCCTGGTGATAACAATGACACCCACTTTTATAGTGAAGTCATTGACTTTCTTAAGGTTGATGTGGGACCCAAACAGGATGGATTCTGTTTTACCCAAGTGTATGGATAGCTTGTTGTCAGCGAGCCAGGTGCAAGTTCTACAGAGCTCAGCACTGAGGATTTTCTCTGCCTGTTTTCTGGATTAAAGTCATGGCAGAATACCCCGAGATCGCCACCACAGCACTGAAAACACTGTTGCCATTTCCAACATCCTATCTGTGTGAAGCGGGATTTTCTGCAGTGACAGCCACCAAAACAAAACAACGTAGCAGACTGGACATAAGCAACACGCTTCGGGTGTCTTTGTCTCCCATTACCCCCAGTTGGGACCGTCTCGTTGCAGAGAAACAAGCTCAGGGCTCCCATTGATTTAGCGTTACGGTGAGTTAAAAATCTCATGCACTTTATATTCGTTTTTAATGTTGTATCTGCATCTTATTTTGAAGGCATGTAAACGTTACCATAGCAACGAAAATCAGAGCGCGTTTGGGCAGAGGGAGGTGAGGGAGAGGAGGAACTTGTGAGTCAACTTGGGCACACAAACATGCAGGAGGCTTATCTGACGGTTCAAACTGACGACTTTATTTCAGCTGTTGAAAAATAACATTCATAATGACAGTAGTGTGGAATTGCTAGTTCTTGTCATTTATATGTTTTTCCACGTGATTTTTTTATTTATGTAATAGGCAGAGAGGAAGTTACCAGAGACTTTGATGTTATACTCATGTTATGTTGTTGGCGCAATGTGCTAATAAAGGTCCATATGAGTACACAGTGGATTCACGTTTATTATTGTAATTTTTTCATGACCAAAAAAATACGGGACAAATTCTCAAGCGTTGACCGGTCCGCAGCTACAAAAAGGTTGGGGACCACTGACCTAGAAGAATGAAGAGTGCTTACTCCGCATGTCAACATCTCCGTTCGGTGCCACACGCCCACACCATCAAAATGCAGAGGCAAACATTTCCAGATCAACACCGTATGAAAAAAATAGTCAACAACAGAAGGAGATAACGTCCGCAGGAGCCTACCACATAGCGAAGGACATACACTATTTGATTTCCTATTATGCAGCTAATTTTTATTTGACACTTATTGAAATATCTTGTGTGACATCATGCACAAAAGTGCACTTTATTTGTTTTAAACTATTGTAGTGGCGTTCTGTACAAAAAGTGCACTTTATTTGTTTTAAAACTATTGTAGTGGCCTTCTGTACAAAAAGTGCACTTTAATTTAGTGTTGTTATATGTCATCTTAGTGACATCATGCACAAAAGTACACTAATAGCTTGTTTTAAAATGACTAAGACAATTTTGCACTTTCTGTTTTGTAAATGACATGAATGTTTGTGCCACTGCTTAATAACTGTTTAATAAATACAGTGTTGGTAATTGACTTAGTTGTGATTTCCCTCTCTGCGTGAAAGTTTAAAATGTGCATATATTAATGCAGTATGAACAATAATGTTTTAATGTAGACACATAGAATCATCATACTGGTGTGATTATATGTGTCAAGTGTTCATTCAAGGCTAAGGCAAAATATAGAGATATATTTCGTGTATCGCGATATGGCCTAAAAATATCGAGATATTAAAAAAAGGCCATATCGCCCAGCCCTAGTATCATGTTCAGTAATGAGCATCTTAAATTGTTAAAAAAACGAAAACAAATATGTTTTTGTAGTTGTCATCATTACTTCAACAATGTATCCGAGTTGCACATGGCTTCTCAAATACAGTTTTTTACCTTTTCACTGAGCTGAATTTAACAATGCTAGGAATTATCCTTTTACATTGACACTAAGGCTCATTATATCGCTTTTATGCCAGATGTCTGACTTTTGTTCCTCCATAATCTCTCTCATTAGATTATCTCAAATCAATACGACATGCTGATCCTTGTAACTCCAAACTCTCAGGAGTTAAAAGCCAGTTCAAACCAGTTCATACCACCTAGAGACCAAAAATAACGTCAGCCGTTAGAAAATACACCAGCAGGTGATACAGTATTTTGCCATTCGGAAATTAATTTTTAAAGGGGCTGTTTGCAACATTTACTGGATGCTTACAGGGTGCTAACTTTCCAATGGGTTTTAAGCATTATATCCCACCCTCTTATGACTTTCTGTATGTAATGACATGAACTGTATAGGTTTGTAAGTAACACCAGTGTTAATATCGTTGACTACTAATTTTCCTCAACAACCTATGACTAAAATGAGTAACTATTCAAAACAAATCCATGTTGACTAGGACAATAACGACATTAACTGACACTTTAACCAGCGAATAAAGTCGAGATGAAAACCAACGCTTCCCATCCAACCTGATGGAACTTGATAGGTGCTGCAAAGAGGAATGGGCGAAACTGCCCAAAGATAGGTGTGCCAAGCTTGTGGCATCATATTAAAAAAGACCTGAGGCTTTAATTGCTGGCAAAGGTGCATCAACAAAGTATTGAGCAAATGCTGTGAATACTTATATACATGTTTTCTTTTTAATAACCTTGAAATACAAAAAGTATATAACATTGCCACTATGGGTTATTGTCTGTAGAATTTTGAGGACACAATGGTATTTATTCCATTTTGGAATAGAGCTGTAACATAAAATAATGTGCAAAAATTGAAGCACTGTGAATACTTCCCGGTTGAGCTGTAGAAACTTTTGGAGTTTTATTCATTGTTAATACAGGTTGCACATTAAAAGATCAAGAAAAAAAAGGAGTACGGTAATTCACTTTTGTAAAAACGTTATGATAAAGATATTATGAAAATCTGACCAAAAAGTATTTACACGTTATATTTTTTTGCCCCATTTGCTTTGATAAAATATATAAAATATTTCAGTTTCATACCTTTCTGTATTTGTATCTCAAGCATCTCTATCTGTAGGAGCCATTTGGGCATCTTTATTTTTGTGTTGGCATTACTTTATTTTGTCACTAGGTGGCGGGCTTTTTGGTTGAGCAGTGCAGGGGGGAAGGCATATGTAGGAGCACAGGTGAGCCAAACGAGGAAGGACTCAGGTGTGGGAGCACAAACCGTTCTTACCAGCAGCAGACAGCAGCAGACAACAGCAAACCACAGCAGACAACAGCAACAGGCAGGAGAACATATAACACAATATCACTGCAATAATCCCTGGTATGTTTCATTCACCCTGCAAATTCGTTAATAAATATGCATAAACTGGATTTCCGACTGGACCTCACTTCATATACAATGTTTGCTACTGCGTAGGATCACTCCCTCAAACCTGTTGAGTAATGACAATAAATTGGAACATTTGAAGGTGAAGATTGCCATTACATTCAAGTAAGAACGCTGCTCTTCGAGTGAAAAGGACAACAAGAAGAACACACCGAAGGACATCAAAAAGCCGCAAGAGGATAAACTGTGCCACGGCCACGCTGCTGCTCATCAGCCAGGGTGATTGGAAACACCTGCCAGCTCTATAGGGTGAGTTGTGTGGAGCTGAAAGCAGCACAAGGGACTTGGCCAATTATGTCTGGTGGCAAAGATGATGTACAGCCACAAGGTGGTGAAAATGTGGATCCTGAAAAGGAAAATGTACAATATTTTGGAAAGGGAAAAAGAGTATAACATATACTGCCAAAGGCTTGGAAATGAAAGTTGACAATTATCATAAAGTAATAGGAGCATGTGTTAAAAAAGCTGCTAGAATAATGGACACAATGAAGCAACTCATGCATTCAAATGAAAATGATGAAAATGCAAATGCTGTAAGAGGTCACTTGGAGGAATTGATTCATTTGTGTGGAGAGGCAAGGGAAAATCATTCCTCATTGATTGCCTTACCATTGCCTGAAGAGGAACTTGATAGAAAAAATGACTGGTTTCAAGAAAATATTAAGATACTAGAAGGTTTCATAAAACTTGTGCATGAATGGTTATCAGAAGTGAAAAAGCTAACCACACATGACACTGCCCCTGTGGAAGAGGAGTCACAATTGCATGTCTCTGAAACACATGGCTCTGTTGAAACGCAAGTCCAAGATGAAATGCATGTCCCACTTGCCCATGATGAACATTTATGTGTTACACTTTCCGATATTGGACCCCATTACAGTGCATCGAATGTCTCAATGACACGCAGTTCCATATCAACAACCTCTTCTACCTCATCTGCTCGCATTCGAGCCCAGGCCGAAAAGGCTGCTCTAATGGCAGAAGCTGCTGCATTGGAGAAAAAACATCAGATTGAATCACAACAAAGAATTCAACAGGAACAATTCGCAAAACAACAGGAACAATTCGCAAAACAACAGGAACAACTCAGAATGGAAAAGGAAAAGTTGGAAATGGAAACCAAGCTGGCAGCAGCAAATGCAAGGGAACAAGTTTTTGCAACCATGGGATCTAGGGAAGGATCAAGAGTGTCAAGAATGAGCTCTGAATCACACAAGGTAGCTGCTGCTCCAAAGAAAACAATGCCCCTCTCTGACACACAGGTCGGGAAGCCAAAACAATTCATTTATGAAAAATATACCGAAGCTCATTACATGACTCCAAGACAGGCTGCTCTCTCTTTAATGCAAACTGACAATCTGTCAAAATCAACTGTACAAATGAAAAAAGATGATGTTAAAGGTCATACAGTTCACACTACATCCCCTGTCACAAATGCCATCAAACAAGATCACATTCTTGATTTACTAAAAGCACAACATGATTTTAATGCCTTATTGGTTAAGCAGAATGTCCATTCCTCTTTACCATCAAGAGACGTACCTGTGTTTGATGGAGATCCGTTTCAGTATGAAACCTTTATAAGGGCATTTGAATATGGAGTGGAGAAAAAGTGTGACACCTATGACTGTTTGCATTATTTGGAACAATATACTAGAGGGCATCCAAAAGAGCTGGTTCAAAGTTGCCAACATATGCCTCCGTCCCAGGGCTACCAGAAGGCAAGACAGCTACTCAAGGAACATTTTGGTAATGAATATCATATTGCAACAGCATATATGGAAAAGGCTTTTTCCTGGGGAACAATTAAATTGGAGGATATAAAAGGATTGAGAGCATTCTCTCTATTCCTCAGAAGTTGTTCCAATGCAATGGAAAATCTGGCCTATATGGAAGAAATGAATGTTGTTTCTAATATGAGGACCATCATCCTAAAGCTTCCATACAAGCTCAGAGAGCAGTGGAGGAACAAGGCCTGTGACCTACAGGAGAAGCAAGGCCATCGTGCCATTTTCCCAGACCTTGTGAACTTTATTGAAAAACAAGTCAAAATACTCTCTGATCCACTGTTTGGTAACATTCAGGACACTAAGCAATCAACTGTCAAACCCTCATCTGTCCCTAAGCCAAGAGTAAAGTCAAGTCCAAGAAGCAGCTTTGCAACAACATTAATACCTATAGAAACTGTGGAGTCAAATGAAGGAAAAGGGAATGTGATTGTCAAATCTCACAGTTGTCTGTTCTGTAAGAAGAGTGGTCACACACTGGAGTGCTGTCCACAATTCAAGAGGAAGAAGCACAAAGAAAAAATAGACTTCTTAAAGGAAAAAGGAGTCTGTTTTGGCTGTCTGAAAATAGGACATTTAAGTCGAGACTGCAGAAATCGTCTATTATGTGAAATCTGTAAACAACAACATCCACAAATACTCCACATTGAACAGACAGAACAAACACAAACCAAATCAATTGGAACCAATACTGTTGTCCCACCTCCCAAGCATACTTGTGGTCAAATTGGGGCCGGAGATGACCCCTCCATCTACTCCATTGTACCTGTACAAGTTAAAAGCAACAAGGGAGACACAGCGTTACAAACATATGCATTTTTGGATCATGGAAGCACCTCCACATTCTGCACAGAAAAACTGATGCAAAGACTGAACATTACAGGACAAAGAACAAACATCCTTCTCAAAACCATGAATCAAGTGAAACCCGAAACCAGCTACCACATCACTGGACTGGAAATAGCCGGGATAAATACGAATGACTTTATTCAATTGCCGGATGTATTTACACACAAAACCATGCCAGTTTCACCACACAATATTCCAAAACAGCAGGATTTGAAACACTGGCCATATCTAAATCATATCACATTACCTGAAATTGACTCTGACATCGACCTCCTCATTGGCACGAATGCCTCTAAGGTACTGGAACCCTGGGAGGTGGTCAATAGCCAGGAGGACGGGCCATACGCAGTGAGGACCCTATTGGGATGGGTCATTTATGGTCCTTTAAAAGGAGATGACACCAGCAGGCATAATGGCTGCCCTGTTGCTGATGTCAGTAGAATATCTATTCTAAACCTGGAGGAGTTATTAGTCAAACAGTACAACCAAGATTTCAGGGAAAGATCCAGTAAGGAAACAGAGGAAATGTCAAGAGAAGAGGAAAAGTTTCTTGATATTGTGAGTCACTCTGCAAAGATTGAAGATGAACATTACTGTTTAAACTTACCTTTGAAAGAAGAAGATCCCATCATGCCGAACAACCGTTGTATTGCAGAGCAACGCATCCAGAGCCTGAAACGCAAGTTCAACAAAAATGAAAAGTTCCATAAAGAATATACATCTTTCCTCACAGATATGATTGACAGTGGCTATGCTGAATTGGTACCAGCAGACCAGCTGAATAGAAAAGATGGAAGACTCTGGTATATTCCACATCATGGTGTGCACCACTCAAAAAAAGGAACATTAAGAGTTGTTTTTGACTGTTGTGCAGTCTTTAAAGGAACATCACTGAACTGTGAACTACTTCAGGGTCCTGATCTTACCAACTCACTTATCGGAGTCCTCATCAGATTCAGACAAGAACCGGTTGCCTTGATGGCAGACATTAAAGCCGTGTTCCATCAGGTTAAGGTGTCTGATAAGCATGTCGACTACCTGAGATTCTTATGGTGGCCTGACGGTGATATGCAGCAAGATCTGACTGAAAATAGGATGAAGGTACATCTATTTGGAGCTGTGTCATCACCAAGTTGTGCAAATTTCGCTTTGAGGAAAACTGCTGAAGACAACCAAGCTCATTTTCCACCTGAGGTGACAGACACTGTACGCCATAACTTTTATGTAGATGACTGTTTACGTTCGATTCCCACAGAACAAGAAGCAGTACAATTAGTAAAAGATCTGACTGCTCTCTGCCAAATGGGTGGGTTTACTCTGTCCAAATGGATCAGCAACAGCTGTGCTGTATTAACATCTATTCCACAAGAGCACAGGGCTAAAGAAATCAAGGAGTTGGATTTGGACAAGGACAATCTACCAATGGAAAGAGCCCTAGGACTACACTGGTGTGTGGAAACTGATGTGTTCAAGTTCACAGTTGTTGTACCACAAAGACCACACACTGGACGTGGCATTTTGTCTGTGGGTCTGTATACGACCCTTTAGGATTTCTAGGACCATTTACTCTGCCAGCCAAAATGATTATGCATGAGCTCTGCAAGGAAAGGCTTGAATGGGATGAAACCATACCACACGTTTTCTCTCAACAGTAGACAGAATGGCTAGCAGATCTCAGCAAAATGAAGGAGTTTAAAGTTGACACAATGCTGCGAAAGGATCTACAGATAAAACTGGAGAAATCATTTTTCTGGACAGATAGCACAACCGTGCTTAAATACATAAGCAACGAAACCAAACGCTTTAAAACATTTGTAGCAAACAGAGTCTCTTTTGTAAGGGATGCTACCGACATATCACAATGGAGATACGTGAGCACAAAGGAAAACCCTGCAGATGCAGCATCAAGAGGGCTGACAGCAGAGCGCTTCCTAGGCTACAAAAATTGGATAAGAGGACAAGATTTTCTCTGGAAAGCAAGCCAAGAATGGCCAATCTTGCAAGTTGAATCCAAAATCTCTGTTGATGATCCAGAGATCAAACCTGGCATCACAGTAAATGCCATTGTCAAAAGTCAGTTGAACCCAACTAACTATTTCATCCACTACTTCTCATCCTGGATGAGACTGAAGATTGCAATAGCCTGGCTTTTAAAAGTAAAGACCGCACTCATGCAACTGACTAGGAAAAGAAAATAAGTTCAAACTGCTGTGAATAGTGTTGAAAATGATCCTGTCAAATTGAAGAAGAAGTGGTGGAAGAAGAAGAAGAAGTGGTGGAAGAAGAGGATGAATTGGACAAAGGAAAAGACAAAGAAGGAAAAGGCAAAGACAAGGAAAAGACCAAAAACAGCATACTGGAAAGACCAATAACCAAGATATGTCTCCTCCAAAAGACTGAAATTGAAGATTAATGAAGATTCAAGATTAATGAACTATAACTGCCAACATATTTTTATTTTGAAATTATGAAAAAAAAAAAAAAAAAAAGGAACTGAGAAGAAGAATCGTGTAAAAGTGAATTTGAATGGCTCCCTTTCAAGTAATTGTTACAGTGTAAACAATTAGGGGCCGGTGTGTAGGAGCCATTTGGGCATCTTTATTTTTGTGTTGGCATTACTTTATTTTGTCACTAGGTGGCGGGCTTTTTGGTTGAGCAGTGCAGGGGGGAAGGCATATGTAGGAGCACAGGTGAGCCAAACGAGGAAGGACTCAGGTGTGGGAGCACAAACCGTTCTTACCAGCAGCAGACAGCAGCAGACAACAGCAAACCACAGCAGACAACAGCAACAGGCAGGAGAACATATAACACAATATCACTGCAATAATCCCTGGTATGTTTCATTCACCCTGCAAATTCGTTAATAAATATGCATAAACTGGATTTCCGACTGGACCTCACTTCATATACAATGTTTGCTACTGCGTAGGATCACTCCCTCAAACCTGTTGAGTAATGACAATAAATTGGAACATTTGAAGGTGAAGATTGCCATTACACTATCTATTCTCCATGATAACGTACTTTTGGCCTGGTTTACTAAAGGTTTGTGCGTACTAAAACACATGTAAACCTGAAAGCACACGCAAAGCTGATCGACTAAACTTGTGCAAAGTGGCTTGCGTCTGTTGAGCGAGCAATATAAGGCGTGCAATGCATTTTGCTTCTCTGTCTTAATATGCAAAATGCATGCTGATGATGCTATGTCAACATTTTGGACGGTCAGAAATAACAAATATTAGACACATCGTCTATTCAGCAATTTAGTTTTAGTATTGTATTTCTGCTGAATGATTTAAGGGGCTGACTAAAATGAATACAATTGATGCGTTTTGGTGTCTGTTGGTGTTTTTGTTTTTCTCTTTTTTTTATTCAGGAATGATATTGTTATAATATATATTGTGCATGAAATGACGTCTTTCATTATGCAATTTCTTGTGTTTGAGTCATTCCAGACACACGAATGCGCTGGTGATGCGATCTACAGCCTCACACACTGAATGAAGTGTCAGTGTGCATATGTTTCTGTTGTCTAGATTGCGATCCAAAAAAAGTGATAACAAATTATAGATGTGTGCTGCTGGTTCAACATATTGCACACTCATGATAACATTTGTGCAAAAAAAATGAAAAAAGCCCCATATAATAATAATAATACCTGGGATTTATATAGTGCTTTTCTAAGTACCCAAAGTCGCTTTACATGTTAAAAACCCATCATTCATTCACACCTGGTGGTGGTAAGCTACTTTCGTAGCCACAGCTGCCCTGGGGTAGACTGACGGAAGCGTGGCTGCCAATTTGCGCCTACGGCCCCTCCGACCACCACCTATCATTCATTCAACATTCATTCACCGGTGTGAGCGGCACCGGGGGCAAGGGTGAAGTGTCCTGCCCAAGGACACAACGGCATGGTAAGCGAACCTACAACCCTCAGGTTTCTGACACGGGCGCTCTACCCACTACGCCATGCCGCCCCTAATATGCACGCAAAATCCTCACTTACATAGGTGTTCTGCCCCACTGTTCAAGTGATGCTTGAACGGCCATTATTAGCACACACTATTTTATTTTTTGCACATGCTGTTTAGCGCGTAGTATTTGGATCTTAGTAAATCAGGCCCTTTGTATGATCGCCTTCATTTTGTTTTAATGTCCAGTTTAGAGAAGTAATTAAATTTTGGACAAACAGTCCTCTATATTGGCAGAGGCATTCATTTATTTCTTTTTAATTCATTTAATTAAATCAAATCAGTTTTAAACAACTTATGTGCTTGTGACAGAAAAAACACACACAAACGCTGGCTTCCTGTAGTACAAATGCTATGTTTCTTATACAGTTTTTTGAGAAAAAAAAACGTTGGCTTCCTCGCTGGTTAAACATTGTAGAGACATCCGTCTGCTAGCTCACGGTCGCCCTCACTTCTCCCAGTGTGGCGAGTTAGTGTACTGCTTAGACAGTATGAGGACCGGATTCTCCACCTTCTTTTTTTTCTGTTTTTTCAGCGAACAGGTATCGACAGGCCAAGCGGTGTGCGGCTTTGGCGGTTGAGAGGCAAAAACTCAGACATGAGAGGAGCTCGGGGAAGCCGTGGAAAAACAGTTCCGGACAGCTTCGAAGTGATTCTGGACCACCGTCCGCCACCTCAGGAGTGGGAAGCAGTGCACTGTCAACACCTTATATGGTGGGGATGGTGTGCTGCTGACTTTGACTCGTGATGTTGTGGATCGGTGGAGGGAATACTTCGAAGACCTCCTCAATCCCACCAACACGTCTTCCTATGAGGAAGCAGTGCCTGGGGGATCTGCGGTGGTCTCTCCTATTTCTGGGGCTGAGGTTGCCGACATAGTAAAAAAGATCTTTGGTGGCAAGGCCCTGGGGGTGGATGAGATCTGCCCGGAGTTCCTCAAGGCTCTGGATGCTGTGGGGCTGTTTTGGTTGTCAACACTCTGCAACAATGCGTAGACATCCAGGGCGGATTGGTGGACCAGGGTGGTGGTTCCTCTCTTTAAGAAGGCGAACCACAGGGTGTGTTCCAACTATCGTAGGATCACATTCCTCAGCCTTCCTGGTGAGGTCTATTCAGGGGTACTGGAGAGGAGGCTACGCCAAATAGTCAAACCTCAAATTCAGGAGAAGCAATGTGGTTTTCGTCCTGGTCGTGGAACTGTGGACCAGCTCTATAGTCTCGGCAGGCTCCTTGAGGGTGCATGTGAGTTTGCCCAACTAGTCTACATGTGCTGTGAAGAATGGATCGTGAGATTGACAGGCGGATCGGTGCAGCGTCTGCAGTGATGCGGACCCTGTATCGATCCATTGTGGTGAAGAAAGAGCTGAGCCGGAGGGCAAAGCTCTCAATTTACCGGTTGATCTACTTTCCCATTCTCACCTATGGTCAAGAGTTTTGGGTTATGACCAAAACTACAAGATCACGGGTACAAGCGGCCAAAGTGAGTTTCCTCCGTCGGGTAGCGGGGCTTTCCCTTAGAGATAGGGTGAGAAGCTCTGTTATCCGGGAGGAGCTCAAAGTAAAGCCGCTGCTCCTCCACATCGAGAGGAGCCAGATGAGGTGGTGCGGGTATCTATTCAGGATGCCACCCAGACGCTTCCCTTGGGAGGTGTTTAGGGCCCGTCCGACCGGTAGGAGGCCTCGGGGAAGACCCAGGACACGTTACCTGGGATTGCCTGGGAATCCCCCAGTAGGAGGTGTACAAAGTGGCTGGGGAGAGGGAAGTCTGGGCTTCTCTGCTTAAGCTGCTGCCTCCTCAACCCGACCTCGGAAAAGCGGGAGAAGATGGATGGAGGTTGTAGATTCTACAGTGAACAAACTAGAAATTCATAGTGTAAAAATGTATTTGCAAACATTATTTCAGTGACATTGTGCAAGCAGACCAGCAGTAAGCCACGCCCTCTTCCTCTTGATCTGTTTGTGTGCAAATCTTGGGATTTGTACTCAAATAAATGTTAAAGTGATTTTAATACATTTACAACACAGTTTAATGGAAAAATATGAATACTTATTTTATGGTTTTATTATTAGTTTTTTCCCCCAACATTTCCAACTTTGCAACCATGTGACACAAAGGCTGTTCCCCTCCCAGTTTTCAGGCAAATATTTAATATGGCTACTGTTTTACCTTTAGCAGTGCAGATGTGAACATATTCTAACATATTCAAACTCAAGGTCCAGGGGCCAAATCTGGCCCGGCACACACTTTACAGTGGTCCGCTACATTATTATATGTGACCTATTGCATAATTTTATGTGATATGCCATTTTAATTTATTTGGCCTGCCGCAATATTTCACATGATATGCCGCTTTAATTTATGAGGGTCACCACGTCATATATGTGGCCTCCAAAAATGGCGAAAATAATAAAGTACTTGGCGACAAAATGCATGTATTCTTTTTTTGTATCTTTACAGTCAATGTACTGCCTCAAATTGCATATCACATCATGGTGCCCATGAAGGCTGCCTCGGTGCTCTCGTGCGCTCTGTTTTGTTTGTTTTTGTACATAAATTGTGTTTCCGGGTGCTCTTACACCCGTGAAGAGCTACTGAACATCAGATCCACCATCCCTATGGACTTGTTACCGGTCATCTTAGTGTCAGCTGCGGATTTGGTCCATTCTGTGCTCAAAAGAGGGAAACCGCATCGAAGAGGAAAGCGAGCGGGCGCACTTGTCCGTCTTCGCGGACGGGGATTACGCACGCCTCTACCAGGCATCTTCCTCTCCAACGTCCGCTCACTTGCCAACAAGATGGACGAGCTAGCGTTGCTGATGAGAAGGAACAAGGACTTCTCCTCATCCTGTGTGTTGTGCTTCACGGAGACTTGGCTGAGCGCAAGTGTCCCGGACAGCGTGCTTCAACTGGAGGGCTTTCATCTCCTCTGCGCGGACCGAGACGCGGCGCTCTCTGGCAAAAAAAGAGGCGGGGGACTATGCTTCTTTATCAACAATAGCTGGTGCACAGACGTGACTGTGATTTTTAAACACTGTTCTTCTTCTCTGGAATATTTCCTCATCCACTGTAAGCCCTTTTACTCACCGCGTGAGATTGTTTCATTCATTCTCGTGGCTGTTTACATCCCGCCCGGCGCGGACGTGCGTGACGCTCAGCGCGCGCTCGCAGGACAGATCTTACATGTGGAACGGTCTTTTCCTGACTCTCTTGTTATCGTGCTTGGTGACTTTAACAAGGGAAATTTGAGCCAGGAATTACCAAAGTATAGACAGTTTATTAAATGCCCGACCAGAGAGGAGAACACGCTGGATCACTGCTACACTACATTGAGCAAGGCTTTTCATGCAGTCCCGCGCGCTGCTCTTGGACTATCAGATCACGTGATGGTGCACTTAATCCCTTCATACAGACAGAGACTGAAACTGGCTAAACCTGTTATGAGGAACATTAAGTGTTTCACCGCCGAGTCTGTGGGCGAGTTGCGTGCTTGTTGGGAAACGACAGACTGGGAGGCAATTGGAGCGGCCACGAACAATCTGGACAAATATACGGACACTGTGACCTCATACATACAGTTCAATGAGGCGCGCATCATTCCAACGCGCACCAGGGTTTGTTATAACAACGACAAGCCCTGGTTCACACCCAAGCTCCGACAGCTGCGCAAGAAGAAGGAGGCTGCGTGGAGAAGCGGGGACCGAAGTACATACAGAGAAGCGAAGTACCACTTCACCAGGGAAGTGGAGAAAGCTAAATCTGTGTACTCTAACCGTCTACAGGAACAGTTCCGCTCCAATGATTCTGCGGCAGTTTGGAGAGGTCTAAGGGCCCTTACGAACTATAAGCCCCAAACCCCCCAGGCCCTGAATGACCGGACTCTCGCTCAGGGCCTCAACACACATTACTGTCGTCATGAACGGCCTTCAGCTCATCAAAGCCATGCTCCCCCCACATGCCAGCACATCATTAAAGGAGTTAAAGGACTCAAAGGACTCCAATGACATCACAGGACTCCAAAAACATCATAAGACTGTAAAGACCCTCTCCATTAAAGAAGAGGATGTACGCCGGCAGTTCTTGAAGCTGAATACGCGGAAGGCCCCCGGGCCGGATGGTGTCTCCCCCTCCACTCTCAGACACTGTGCGGATCAGCTGGCTCCTGTCTTCACTGACATTTTTAACACCTCTCTGGAGCTATGCCGCGTGCCGTCCTGCTTTAAGACCTCTACCATTGTCCCTGTCCCCAAGAAAGCACGGATCACAGGACTAAATGACTACAGGCCGGTCGCGCTGACGTCTGTGGTCATGTAGTCCTTTGAGCGCTTGGTCCTGCCCCACCTCAAGGACATCACCGCCCCCCTCCTGGACCCACTGCAGTTCGCCTACAGAGCCAACAGGTCTGTGGATGATGCAGTGAACCTGGCCCTCCACATCATCCTGGAGCATCTGGACTCCCCAGGAACCTACGCTAGGATCCTGTTTGTGGACTTCAGCTCTGCCTTCAACACCATCCTCCCTGGACTGCTACGAGACAAGCTCTACCAGCTCAGCGTGCCCGACTCCATTTGCAGTTGGATTAATGACTTCCTGACAGACCGAAGACAGCACGTACGGCTGGGGAAGATTGTCTCGGACAGTCGAACCACAAACACTGGTACTCCTCAGGGCTGTGTACTCTCCCCCTGGCTCTTCTCCCTGTATACAAACTGCTGCACCTCCAGTCACCAATCCGTAAAACTGCTCAAGTTTGCGGATGACACCACCCTCATCGGGCTCATCTCGAATGGCGATGAGTCCGCCTACAGGAGAGAGGTGGACCGGCTGACGTCCTGGTGCAGCCTCAACAACCTGGAGCTGAACGCCCAGAAAACAGTGGAGATGATCATGGACTTCAGGAAAGTCACAGCCCCACCATCCCCCCTCACCCTGATTGACTCTCCCACCCCCGTCTACATTGTGGACTCCTTCCGTTTCTTGGGCACCACCATCACCCAGGACCTCAAGTGGGAGCTGACCATCAGCTCCCTCATCAAGAAGGCCCAGCAGAGGATGTACTTCCTGCGGCAGCTGAGGAAACTTAAGGTGCCGACCGAGATGCTGGTGCAGTTTTACTCAGCCATCATAGAGTCCATCCTGACCTCCTCCATCACAGTGTGGTTCCCCGGCGCCACAGTCCAGGATAAGAATAGACTGCAGCGCATCGTACGTGCTGCTGAGAAGGTGATTGGCTGCAAGCTCCAATCCCTCCAGGACTTGTTCTCCTCCAGGACCAGGAGGCGTGTGGGTCGGATCACAGCTGACTCTTCTCACCCTGGACACACACTATTCTCCCCTCTCCCCTCAGGCAGGAGACTACGCTCCATCCAGACCCACACCTCCCGCCACCTGAACAGTTTTTTCCCCTCTGCCATCAGGCAAATGAACAATAACTCCTAACAGCAGCTCCTTGAATTCCTTGAATCCCTTCTAAGTCTATCTGATAGCTCAGTCACAGCTCTTTTTATACCAAATATGTGTTATATGTGTTTTATGTCGCACGTTTGCACCAAGAAAAATTCCTAGTTTGTGAACCCGTTCTCAAACAATGGCAATAAAACTATTCTGATTCTGATTCTGATTCGGATTCTGATATGTTGTTTTACTTTAATATTATCTGATTCTGCATAAAGCAAAGTAAATGATCCATCAATCTGTCTGTTTGTACACATTTTAGAAATCCAAAATAGTTTCCTATGCAAATTGTTTAACAAGGCTATTATACATTTATATTCATATTAATTCACTGTGGTTGAAGATAAAGTCCGTCAAAAAGTTGTTCTGTCAAAAGGTGGTAAATGGTAAATAGGTTATACTTGTATAGCGCTTTTCTACCTTCAAGGTACTTAAAGCGCTTTGACACTATTTCCACATTCACCCACTCACACACACATTCACACACACATTCACACACACATTCACACACAAATTCACACACTGATGGCGGGAGCTGCCATGCAAGGCACTAACCGCGACCCATCAGGAGCAAGAGTGAAGTGTCTTGATCAAGGACACAACGGACATGACTAGGTTGGTAGAAATTGGGGATCGAACCAGGAACCCTCAGATTGCTGGCACGGCCACTCTCCCAACCGCGCCACGCCGTCCCCCAACTTGGTCAACTTGAGATTGTTGCGATGGAGATAGATTGTGTCTGGGTATGTTGTTCACCCTTAACACGGAAACGGAAATCGTTCTTGGAGAATATTTGTCACAGTCCCTGCGGTGTCTTGTGTGTCTGTGTCATCTGTCTGGGTGTGGTCATGTGTGGGCGGAGTTTGGGTTCCTGGCTTCCCAGTCTGGCACACCTGGCGCTGATCAGCCCACTCACCTGCCTGCCATCAGCTACTCACCTCCACTCCACAAAAGCCCTGGCCTCCTCACACGACGCTGCCAGATCGTTTCACAGCTCTCCAAGTGGTAACGCTTCTCGCCAGTTCTCTCAGCATTTTGACGATCTTGTTGATCTTTTGTTTGTGCCTTTGCTCCTGGTAGCTTGTCCCTCGACTCACCATTGTTTTCCTCTGCCTCCAGTGCCGACCTCCTCTAATCCTGCCTGCCTGTCAGACACCTCCACTCCAGCCGACGACGCCTTTCCCTCCTCCCTCGTCTGCCTGAATTAAACCCTTTGGACTTTTTATCTGCCTCTTTTGTCTGCTTTTGAGTTAAATCGTGACAACATTTGTCCATTGCCACAACATAATACTAGTATAAAATAAAACAAATACTCCACTGTTATACATATAATCCATAAATAAAATTTAAAACTAAATTGTAAGATATGCTTTAAAAAAATCCGTGTTGTAGTGAAGCAGTGACATTCGAAGCGCGATGTAGTGAGGGAGGATTGTAATCTTGTTCTGCATCATGTTGGAGTGCTATATCATGATCTGGGTGTGTTTTTCAGTTATTTTTGATTTCATTTGTATGCTCCTACTTAATCTCGCGAACAGTTGCATACGAGAACTTCTCACCTCACAGCTTTAGCAAGTCCTTGTATAAAAATTTGCAGCCAGAAAACATTGTGTATCTAAACCAGTGGTTCTTAACCTGGGTTTGATCGAACCCTAGGGATTTGGTGAGTCGGGCTCAGGGGTTCGGCGGAGGTCAAGACACACCCGACTCATCGTGTAAATAAAAACTTTTCCCTATCGGCGTATTACGGATAAGGCAACAGGAGAAGTCACACTGATTTGCAGGTGTGTAATGTGTTGTGAGTTTATGCACTGTGTTGGTTTTGTTCTTTGAACAAGGTGATGTTCATGCACGGTTCATTTTGGGCACCAGTAAAAAAACATGATAACACTTTAGTATGGGGAACATATTCACCATTAATTAGTAACTTATTAACATGCAAATTAGTAACATATTGGCTCTTAACTAGTCATTATTAAGTACTTATTAATGCCTTATTCTGCATGGCCTTATTATAACCCTAACCCTCTAACCCTGGCCCTAACACTCTAACCCTAACCCTAACCAAATAACTCTAAATTAAGCCTTTGTTACTTAGAATATGTTCCCCTAGTGTCCAAAAAACTCTAAATTAAGTCTTTGTTACTTAGAATATGTTCCCCATACCAAAGTGTTACCAAAAACATATAACTTTGTCTTGAATTTGAAAAAAAACAATGTTTTATTTTTCACTAAAGAAGGGTTCGGTGAATGCGCATATGAAACTGGTGGGGTTCGGTACCTCCAACAAGGTTAAGAACCACTGATCTAAACTAAGTGTCACGGCGCGGGCTCGAACCTGCTTTAAATCGGCAGCAAGTTCTGCCAGCACCTCCGTGGGCAGCACACCAGGACACGTGGTGGGCTCATCACGCCTACGCACCGGCAAAGCTGCAAGCAATCTACAATCAGCGCATTTGGGACTAATCATGACAAGCAGTATAAAGACCAGCGGACCCGAGGAGCCTACGCCGGAACGTAGTTCACTCTCCGTAGTAATCATCCCGTCTCTGGCTTCCCTCCCATACTTGCCAACCTTGAGACCTTCGAAGTCGGGAGATTGGGGTCGGTGAGCGGGGGGGTTTGGTGGTAGCAGGGGTGTATATTGTAGCCCGGAAGAGTTAGGGATGCAAGGGATTCTGGGTATTTGTTCTGTTGTGTTTATGTTGTGTTACGGTGCGGATGTTCTCCCGAAATGTGTTTGTCCTTCTTGTTTGGTGTGGGTTCACAGTGTGGCGCATATTTGTAACAGTGTTAAAGTTGTTTATACGGACACCCTCAGTGTGACCTGTATGGCTGTTGATCAAGTATGTCTTGCAGTCACTTTCGTGTGTATGCAGAAGCCGCATACAACATGTGACTGGGCCGGCACGCTGTTTGTATGATGAAAAAGCGTCGACAGGTTGTAGAGGACGCTAAAGGCAGTGCCATCCCGATACTCCCTTAATATTGTTGTCCGGGAGAAATTCGGGAGAACAGTTGCCCCGGGAGATTTTCGGGAGGGGCACTGAAATTCGGGAGTCTCCCGGAAAAATCGGGAGGGTTGGCAAGTATGTTCCCTCCCTCGTACTTGCTCTCCTTGTTAATTCCTTGTTCCCGTATCTCATGTCCTTAGTGCTCCCCGCAGTGTCCTTCCTGTTTCCCGTGATTAATCTGTGTGCCTTGACTCCTCTCTAGATTTTGGACTGCCTCCCTCGATCCTCGACCCCTGCTTGGACACGGACCTCGTTGCTTCTCTCCAGCCCCCGACTGCTTGCTTGCCCACAGACTACCTCCTTGCCTTGCCCCTCTGGACTGACGAAGGATTCATCCAACACGCACTTACAACAAACCCTGGTAACATTTACATTGTTAATTCTACACATCGTTTTGCACCAAACACTTAGAGTAGCATACACCTCCCACACACTCATCAAAGGTTTAAATAAACCTGTTGACCTGATCCTGGTTGTGTTGTCGTCTCCTTCCCCCGCTGTACGTAACACTAAGGCAGAAATAGGAATTATTATTTTTTGTTCAGGGGAGCAATAAAGACCTACCTTATGGTCACCGCCCTTTAAGTTATTACCCTACAGGGGCTTGTTTAATTTTGTGCAGTGGTAGACGTGCGTGTGTGCAGACCTGTCTTCCTTTCTGTCTGTATAGTTAATAGAGAATATTTGCTTTTGTGATTTAAAAATGCACTAGGTCTTTGAAAGAAATTTTGCTTGACACCGGCATTACACCAGGGAAATGATTCATCACAGTGAAGACTTGTGACCCTTCAAGTAAGATAGATGCTGTTGAAATGTTACTCAAAGCTCCGGACGATCAACACAAGTTGTCTGTGCATGGGGTGCATTAATCAAATGTATCTGCCACTAGTTCATGCTATTATCCTCATTCTGTATCTAGTGGAGCAATGCTGAGGAATATTTAATAGAGCTTAACCCAACAGCCCATGGTGCTACACTACTTCCCAGTAAATGTTCATTCAAAGCATGTGGCCAATTGGCCTAATTAGCATGCAGAACACTGTGAAGGTGAAGCAACACTTGACCTTATCAACTTCTGAGTCGTCGTTGCATGTTTAGACTTTAGAGTGTATGTCTTTATTCCAAAAGGCGTTTGAGTCTGATATCTGCCTAAAAAATCATCTGATAATGTTAATTTTGATCACATTAAAAGATTAAACTTGTTTTATTTTGCGGCATCTCCTATTCAATAGATATCTTAACCTTTTGTTTTTCAATTAATCACTGAAAGCAAGGTGGCACAATCTATTTCACCTTTGTTAGTAACAAGTAATCTAATTAATTACTTTTACGTACGTTACAACGCTGTTACCGATGCGTTTGATACAACGTGGCAGTCTACTTTTGATGGGGTTGTATGTCAACAAGACAGCGTCAAAAGCCCTGGAAATTCAATGCAGGAATGAATGAAAGTAGGGTTGTACCGTATACCGGTACTAATAAAGTACCGCAATACTAATCAATTGAAATCGGTACTATACCACCATTGAAAAATACCGGTACCATTCTTTCACCTGAATGCCGCTTTGCAGCGGTGACTACAGAGCTGAGGCGCATGATGTTGAGTGTGTCAAAATGCACACACAAAGGGCATACAAGCAATAACATTGTGGTAGGGAAGAATGGTAAAAAATTGTAATTCTACTGCTTAATAGAGAGGTTGTGTGAAGCGCAATATGGAGGTATTTGGACTTCAAAACCAATACTAAAGGTGATGCTTTAAACAGTGAGGCACCGTGCTCTAAGTGTTGTTTTACACCTTTCCTGCTTGTCGGCTCCCAGACTGTGGTCGAGAAGCGCAGGGGAGACGTTCCCTCCATGGCCGATGTTTTGTCGGGGGTAACACCTTTCACTTTCACGGCAATGGGTCCGTAAGGCTCCGCTCTTGGGTCGGAATGACCAGGCCGTCGATTAGTTACAACTTGGTAACATTATAATTTCCACAGGGCACAACCGGACATCCACCATGCTATTAACACTCCTGCACATGCTAGCGCTACCTCTCCTAACTTGCCCTCTCACTTACTCACGTCACTCACCCCACATACTGCCATTCTTAAAGGAGCGCACACACACATAGGCTACTCTCACAACAGCTGCTTTTGTAGTGGAAAGTCCAGATTGTCAATGAGAATCAAAGTAGATTTAACACAAGAGTTTTATTTTACTCATAATCAAATGGTACAATGGTTGGGTTGAGTTGTCTAGCACACAGAAAGTTTCCCCCCCCGGGCGCGCCCGTCACCATGAAAAAGAAGATGGTGCCCAAAACACTCTCTTCGTTTGGCTTTATCCCTTTCTTATCTCTCTTGTTAGTGCGTCAATGTCTCATTTTGTTTTCCCTATCTGTTCCATAGCAACTCGAATCTTTCAGACAGTCAACACATTCACTAGACAGGTTGGCATGACTTAAAGTTCACTTTTGTCCCACAGAAGAGGAAGAGAAATCAAAATGAGCATACATTTTTGACAGACATGAACTATAGGTCAAAGGTCAGAAATTCTACTACATACCCGCCTTCCAGGGTCTTAAGACCCTGGACCAAAACAATTTCTGATATAGACCACTAAATTAAATCTCTACCGCAGATAGAGGCAAAAACCTCAATGTTTTTATACGAGGCAAAAATTCCGTCTATGACCCTCCTTCAGAGCGATCGCTGTTACCAGCCTGCAGTAAAACCATCTCACAGAACACAATTAGTGGCCTACCCTTTGAGTTAGTAACGTAATACCAAAATACTTTGATCATGAACATAATTAGATTAATATATATATGCTTATTCAAGATGTATTTTCACATTAATAATGAATCAAACAAGATCTGGTTTAGAATTAATATAGACTTATGACTGTAAGCTGTTGCATTATTATTTTTCCCGGCATTTGCAATGAATGTAGTTACCATTTGATTTTGTACACACAACTGAATTTCGTATGAGTCCAAGTTCGATTAGTGCTCGTATGGATGGCTCGGTGGTGCCTCAGGCTGGTGGCCTGCCGACACCTCGTTGGGCTTTTGGCTGCCTTGGTGAAGAAAGAGATCCACTCAAACAGTCTGTCTCTGTCTGTTCTTGGGGTGTGGTTCAGTCCATTGAGCAGACTGTTCAGTGGCATGTGCGTGCTGGCCGAAATTGGGGAAAACTCATGGAAGAGTTGGAGCTGTGGGGGCTTTGGGGAAGGCTGGGGAAGAGTATGGGGCGTGGGGCTTTGGTCCAGGCCCTCGGCTTGCTTCAACGCCTCCTCGCCGCTTCGGCACTCCCGACACCTCCTTCCAGGGCTGCTGGAGTCCCGGTGGACACATTGGCTGGCAACGTTAGTTGTTCTCGTCATCGCTGGCAAGGTGTTGTCTCTCCTCTCGGTTCCTTCCAGTCAGGTATCGGGTGTTGGTCCTGGATCGGCTTTGACCGTGCCCCTCTTAGCGAGTGCAAGGGAATCTGGAGTGGCTGCTTTCATCCTCAAATCTGCACAGAGGAACTGGCACACAAATTCTACATTTTGCAAACTTACCATTTTGGTCTCATGGTCTTTCCACCTTCCTAGGAAGCTGCTGGTCCTGAGAAGTGCTGATCTTGTGACTGAAGATGATAACCTGTTTTCTTAAAATAGGTGCCGTTGTTTGACCTAATCTTTTTGGGGAAACCATGTCGGGATATTAGATCATTCACAAAACATTTAATTACTGAATTGGCACCCTCCTTTGAGGGTGGGGTTGCTTCCGCCAACCACTGCAATTGTCAATCTAAATCACAACGTTCCTTTATCCTTGTACCGGATTGATCATATCGATTAAATAAAACCTCAACACGCTCAAACTTGACCCAATCCAAACTCACCTCCCCCCTCTGTCCCTCTCACAGGGACAGTGTTAGTCGTAGTAATAGTAATAGTAGTAGTAGTAGTAGTAGTAGTAGTTTCAGAAACATCCAAGAAAAAGAAAAGACAGCTGATAGTCAAGCGCAGCAAGAACAGAGGCGGAGGACACGTCATGTTTGAGGTCACTGTTCGCTTTTGCAATAGTACTTTGATATTTCACAACACCTAGTGAATTATTGTGGCCTCAATAATTCACTAAATAGTTGTATTTAATTTAGTCTATCTATGATGGGACAATGCACAGAAACATTAAGTTCAGAAACAGATATGTTCTGTACTAGATTATATCTAAATAGCTACTTTCCATCTGTAGTCCCTGGCTACCTAAATTAAGGGGATTCACAAATCAAGCAATAAAATTATGACACTAATTAATCATAATAAATATATACATTCATAATAATCAATAATTAATCAAAAATAATCATACTGTAGCATGTATTCAATTATAAGAAAAGTCACCAAATGCCCCTTCATGGACACATACTTACCATACAATACAAGCACACCTTATTTACATCATCACACAAAGACCATACATGCTCTTGTTCACATCTGTCATCATTCATAACAACAACCAAGATTTTAACAGCCATACCTCACAATTTACAACAAAAATGCTCTCATAGATAAATATAATACTCATTAAATTGATGTGTCAACATAATGCCCCTCTTAGTGACCGTCTGAGCAGCCTTGATTGCTCCAAAGCCACTTTTTTTTTTTATTTCAAATTTTCTATTCCTTTTGTTATAACGTGGAGAAGGCTAATTGGTCTGTACATGTTCTGGTCTTCTTTATTTCCTGCTTTATGGATTTAATTATAGTAGCAGTTTCTCCACGTGGTAGGGAAAGTGTTTTCCGTTATTGATTTATTTATCAATCGTTGTTATACGAGCAATAATACAATCCTTATAGGTTTTTAGGAAGATAGTGTCCAACCCATATATATATCTCTAGATCGTGAGTCTGATAATGCAGTGAAGATTTTGTTTAACTTTGTTTCATTTGTTAATTCAAAAATTAGTCCATCCTGAATAAATGACAATTATTTGCACTGATTTTGAGGGATTTTTTATTCAGGGTTTGTACAGACTGGATGAAATGTTCATCAAAATTTAATGTTACAGTGTTGTTTCTTGTTTGCTCTCTTTCCGTAAGTTTGTATCTGGTTTTCCATAACTCTCTATTGTTCCTTTTTGCAGCTTTAATTAATTCTAAGTGAAAGTCAGCCTTAGACTTCCGCATAAACATTGTAACTTTTGTTCCTCCAAACTTTTAAATCATACGATCTGTATTTAGACCTGTTTTAATTGCTCTTATGAGAGCTGAGTCCTCATGTCTTTATTAGAATCCAATGGTATTTTTATTTTAACACTCTTCTTTCTGGTTTTGTATTCGTTTATTTACAGATGTTCTCTTTAATTTTTGTCATCCAATTGTAATTCTAGTAGGGCTGCTTTCATTTGTATTATGTATAAGCCGTTTATAATATCCTTAAGTTTCTTTCTACGCGTCTTATTTAACCAGTCCAGATTAACGTCCCCCATGACGTTACTTCTGTCATACTGTGCTGTTTGAGGATGTCTGAAAATGAATCAAGAAAAATGTCTTTAGCTGTGGTCGGTCGGTATACTACAATTACCTTGAAATACATTTCTGAGGAACATGTGATTTTAATTTCAACATACTCAAATTGATCTACTTTTAATGTTTTCCCTTTCATAAATCATAATTCCTCCCCCCTTTATCACTCGATCTGTCTTTTCTGTAATCTTGTCCCCCGGGACATTAATTAGAACGTAAAGGTGTTGTGGGTTTTAACCATGTCTCTGATAGACACGGTAATCCGGATTAGAGTCTGACAGTAACTGCTGTATTTGTTCAGTATATTTCCTGTGGTAGAAAGTTTATTAATGCGGACACGTTTGTTACTGAATACTTTCTACAGACTTCTGTCTCTCTGCGACTTTGTGTATGTAATAAACAACTATAAATATTTGATATGCTTGAATTTTGTTTTAGCTCAGCTGTTGTGTAGCTGCTAGCTCTTTGTAGCCTACAGCAGAAATGTCCAAATTGCAACCAATAGCTATGTTTTTAACAGACAACCGAGATAATTGATTTGCGTATCGGTTCAATCAGCGGCAGCTACGCCCTGTTTTATCATTTGACCTAAATTTTTTGGTTTCGTAGGCAGGACAGAGGGAACAATGTGGGTCATTAGTTGTCCATCTTATACCAGTCTAATTGTTTTAAGGATAGTTCACATGAGCGGCCATACCTTGAGTCCCACCATATATAAGAGTCAAAAGGCTCCTATTATGAGTCGTCTAATTGGTGATCATACACTTTGGCGGTTTGGGTGGCAGGACACACGGACGCACCTCAGTCAGCCAGTGCTAGGACAGTTGGAGCAGTCCCCGTCTTCCACTCGTTCCTGGGAGGCGTCCCCAGTAGTTGTCAGCTGATGTCGTGCTGTCAGGCAACATCAGGAAGTTCCTTCTGTGCGGTATTGAATTGTCAGGGCACAGTTCGTAAGCAGGTCATTACAAGGTGTGTGCAGGTTGACCACAAAGGAATGCTTCAAAGATTGTGTTGAACATTGTCCGTTGACACTTATGTCCAGCAGGGGTCTGTTTGTATCCTGCTGTCACACCTGTATTTTTTGTGAGCATGTTCTGGCTACAACTTTGGAGCTTGTCTTGTTCAGAGAAGCTGGCCGTCCCCCGGCTGCATATCCTTTCCACCCTCGCTTGACCTAGCACAACCGTGGCTATCACCCAAGTCCGTCTGTATGGTTTTACGTTTTGTTGAGGTTTTTTCCTCCAGAATTTGGAACTCAAAACATGTACACCCATCGTTTTCATATCCTCTCGGTTAGTTCAATTTGCATATCACGTTTTAAAATTACAGTCTTAACTATCCCATTAATTGCTAATCAATAACCTTAATTCAAAGATTATACGTACTACTTCATGTGTATTTAAGTACCCTTTTAATTCACTTAAAGATTATCTATAAGTTAATTTAAACTATCATTTGTCTATCAGTAGGCGCGAGCAAGCTGTCATGCTTGCACTCTGACCTCCTGCTGTGCGTGATACTCTCCAAAACAAAGGAATGTTTTTATTCACGTTTCTCCTTATCTTTCAGCTAAATCTTTTAATCTTTTAACTTTTAATGTCCGTACTGTGTTTATTTTTATTGTCTGCATTTTAAAATATTTAAAATCTCAGGTACCCCTTGGCATACCTTCGAGTACCTCCCTTTTTTGTCCGGGCGGAAACACCATACCCTCATTTGAGAACTACTGGTTTAGCCTATGAAAAATCCTTTGTCTCATACATCATTAGACTGTACAACTCCTCTTTGGGGGCTAGGATGACAGGGAATGCAAAACAATAACAGTGCAATACTTTTTTTTATATCATGGTCGTTAATGCCTAGTTTCTCTTTTAATAGAATCTATTTTGTTTCCATTTATACCCTTATTAGTTACTGTTTACTTTTTAGTTCTTCTTCCAAAGGGAACTCTCCTGAAGGAATCAATAACGTTTTATCTGTCTATCTATCTATCTATTACTAACCCGAGCACAATTCATGACGTCATGCTCATCTTGCAGACAGTTATTTCCATTTAGTTTTATTCTCTATTTGTAATTCTACATGCACCAATGTCACATAAAAATTTGCTTTCTTTGTTATTTATTTACATTATTATTTCTGGTTTACTTGCTGTCTGTTTACTTAAGTTGTCATATTTTGGTCTGTCTTCCTTCTGATTAGAATTTGTTTAATGCTTCTCTACGTTTTGTTTTGACAATGGCGCTGAGTGGCTCTTATCTGTACTTCTTCAGACTCTATGTTTCACAAAAGCCTTTAGATGTATTAGAATATAAATTTAACTTTTATTTTATTGTGTGTTTATTCCTAAAAAAAATTAAAATGTCAATGTATGATCAATTTATCTTTATCAAATTTAAATTCAATATTATTAATTTATTTGTTGTATAACTATTAATTCAAAGTTACAATGTGTCCTAATCTATGATGTGTGTGTTTGTCGCAACTTCCCACAGGAACTGGATGGATAAGCAGCAAAGCTGTACCAAAAAAAAAAAAAAAAAGTATACTAGACATATAAATGAATGATGAATTAAACAATGTTTCAATGTCCCACAATCCGTATTTATTTATTGATATTTAAACGTGTAATTTTCCATATATCTATTATTTTACTGGACTTAGCAAGCACCTACTACTAGCACACTCTACAGACCGAGAATAACTGTTCAACCACACTTAGTAATGCCAAGCTAGATGCTAACTTAGCCTTACTATGCCTCAGTAAGCAAATTTTTTTTGCTAACCTAGCCCAATGCTATGCCAACACAATGCTAACCTAGCTCAATGCTATGTGTCACTCCTCTTCGAACTAATGCCTCACGCAGCTGTCATTCACACAGCCTCGTCACACGCACACACTCTTATCTCAAAATGTCTCCCAGCTCTTTTTTTTTTTTTATATGCGTCACACAGTCACTCACACACAGAGAATTTACCAGCGAGCAAGAGCTGGTAAATTAAAACAACTGTAATATCGCACAGTCACAATCACCAGTATAGTTAAAAACAAATTCAAATGACTGGAATTCGCTCACAGCGCCCACGAGGGGGAGCCTCCCTGCTTAGGCTGCTGCCTCCGCGATCCAACCTCTTGATAAGCGAAAGAAAATAATTATATGGATGGATCATTCACTCATGTGTTTTCTGTACATAACTTTGTCTATTTTCTCACACGCACACACATAACCAACAATTTCCCAGCTCTTGCAGATCAGCGTGGGTGCGAAAAAAGCGTTAGGGAACTCTCACAAAAGCATGAGGGAGAATTAAAACAGATAAGAAACCAGGTGCTACACAAAAGTTATTAAAATACGCAGATATATATATATAAATTTAAAAACACACATTTTTATCCCACAAACCACTCCCCCCTGGTCCGGACCAATATAAACAACTAATGCACGTGTGCTTTTGTGGAATCGGCCGTCTCATAACACACACACGCAGGTCATTCTTACTCATATAATGGCGATTAACCCATTCAGCGGAGCAAATCCTGCTTTTCCTTCCTGACCAACACGGATAACAGCCTAAGGCGCTGTAGAATTACCAGGAATCACCCTTCAATTTCTACAGTACATCGTGTCTGGTCAGTCCATATAGTTTCACCAAGGCTCTACCATATGGAGCCCTTACTCTATCCATCTATACTGCAGCAAATTTCCAAATTCGTGACAACTTGGCTCAGTTGATCTCCTTTACCGGAGTCACTGAACGATCACCTTATATCAGGCTTTTTACCCGGCTGCAGCTTCCACATAGACAGATACGTAGGACCTTCATAGACGTCATAAATTTGTGTGGGCCAAATGTCACATCAGTTTAGCCAACCTTGCCTTAAATTTCGCTGTGTCCAACTCCGGCTAACCATGTACTTGCAAAGAAATTTTTCGTCTCACATCGTCTATGCTTCTACACTCCAAACCACCAAAATTCTATCAACAATCCCCATTTGTTAAAAACAAGAGATTACAAGTTTTCAACAAACACACAGACAAATGATCACATATAATACAACTCAAACCAACCAACACATGCCTCAGTCTAGGTTGTTTTTGGAGAACTATCTTTTATGAAAAAAAATTTCAGTTTTTATCTTACCGATCCCGTTTCTCTTCAGACAGACAACTTTTACACAATAAGCAAAATAGCTTACCTTTTTTAGATGCGCGCGTGCAAGCGTTGTCTGCCTGAGAGAGAAGCCGGATCGGATGTTGACTTGCAGAGTTCTGGACCATCCTAGTTCGTGACGCCAATTTTGTAGTGGAAAGTCCAGATTGTCAATGAGAATCAAAGTAGATTTAACACAAGAGTTTTATTTTACTCATAATCAAATGGTACAATGGTTGGGTTGAGTTGTCTAGCACACAGAAAGTTTCCCCCCCCGGGCGCGCCCGTCACCATGAAAAAGAAGATGGTGCCCAAAACACTCTCTTCGTTTGGCTTTATCCCTTTCTTATCTCTCTTGTTAGTGCGTCAATGTCTCATTTTGTTTTCCCTATCTGTTCCATAGCAACTCGAATCTTTCAGACAGTCAACACATTCACTAGACAGGTTGGCATGACTTAAAGTTCACTTTTGTCCCACAGAAGAGGAAGAGAAATCAAAATGAGCATACATTTTTGACAGACATGAACTATAGGTCAAAGGTCAGAAATTCTACTACACTTTAAAACACGCCTCGCCAAATTTGGTGATTAGTATTAGCACCTGTGCTTCAAACGTCGGTAAACATTTAAAAAATACGCTCTCAGATCTGCACAAGGAGTTATAAAGTTACAGGTAATAATGTAGTTGTTACACCTGTCCTGCTGTTCGGCTCCGGTGCAGACCGTAGTCGAGGAGTACAGGGCAGATGTTCGCTCCAGGGCGGATGTTTTTGTTGGGGGTAACACTGGATCTGCTCAGCTACGCTTTCCGGTCAGTGTTCGAGGCTGCCGATTTGTGACAATCTGGTTGCTTTATTTTTAGTTTTGCAGGACACAACCGTACCCGTTCATCCTTCTACTGCACAGTGCACGCGCTCCCTCCCTCTCTCTTTACTCGCCCACTCAGTCACTGACGTCACTGAGCCAACACGTTGCCATTTTCGCAAACACCCATACGCTACTTTCATAAGTTAACCAGCTCCCCTGCTCTGCACATGTGGATACATACATTCGTGGTCAAAAGTTTACACTTGTAAAGAACATAATGTCATGGCTGTCTTGAGTTTCCAATCATTTCTGCAACTCTTATTTTTGTGGTAAAGGAATGGCTAAATCAGGCTGAAATTAAGGTTTTAGAATGGCCTTTCCAAAGTCCTGACTTAAACCCCATTGAGAACATGTGGACAATGCTGAAGAAACAAGTCCACGTCAGAAAAGCAACACATTTAGCTGAACTGCACACATTTTGTCAAGAGGAGTGGTCAAAAATTCAATTAGAAGCTTGCCAGAAGCTTGTGGATGGCTACCAAAAGCGCCTTATTGCAGTGAAATTTGCGAAGGGACATGTAACCAAAGATTGACATTGCTGTATGTATACTTTTGACCCAGCACATTTGGTCACAAATTCAGTAGACCCATAATAAATTCATAAAAGAACCAAACTTCATGGATGTTTTTTGTTACAAACAAGTATGTACTCCAATCACTCTATCACAAAAAAATAAGAGTTGTAGAAATGATTGGAAACTCAAGACAGCCATGACATTATGTTCTTTACAAGTGTATGTAAACTTTTGACCACGACTGTAACATGTAGATACATAACATGTAGACACGTAGACGTGCACACAGCTGCTTGGCCTTATGGCAAATATGAGCGGAGTTAAGACCGCCCAATTAGCGGCAACTAATGCAAGTGAAATGACTACATTTTGTAACAAATTCCTACATTTTGTGTTTTGTCTTTAATAAATGTGTTTTACCTGCTACATTGTTTATCTGTGTACATTTATTTATAGTTTTGTTAGTAGTATTTATTAATAATTGTATTTTTCTCGAAAGCACAGACCAGGAGTGGCAACCAAGAATAATTAATAATTTAATATAATGTCAGTAAAACTTTCTGTTCTATTCTAGCCTAATTATTGATTATGACAGACTATATGTGATATGGAAAATTGTAAATTGTTCTTTGAGTGCAACAAGAAAAGCCCAATGTGTTTAATGCCTTTTAATTTATATTTTAACCTTGTAAAATTGTTCTTTGACTGTGAGTGTTTAATGTAGTGTAAGATTTAATGTTAAAATAAAGCCAAGGTTCAATCAATCAATCAATCAATGTTTATTTATACAGCCCTAAATCACAAGTGTCTCAAAGGGCTGCACAAGCCACAACGACATCCTCGGTACAGAGCCCACATACGGGCAAGGAAAACTCACCCCAGTGGGACGTCAATGTAAATGACTATGAGAAACCTTGGAGAGGACCGCATATGTGGGTAACCCCCCCCCCCCCCCCCCCCGCCCTCTCCGATACCGGTACCGGTACTAAATTATTGGTATCGGGACAACCCTAAATGAAAGCAACAACCAGAACTAAACACTAAAATGAATGTGATATTAAATAGGAAGAGGCAACATCACACATAAAACATGTAGGCTAAGCATACACACACACATCATTATCGGCGGTCACTCGAACGAGTATGACGATCCTCCTGGTAGGGGTGTATCCCTTTATGGAGGATGCCTGTGCGTTACTTTGTTTAACGTGGGGAGACTGGTGCACAGACAGTCACCACACGATCCTTGACAGAAACGGGTCAGGGTCCAGTGGCATGGAGTCCAAGACGACTGGGGACCTTTTTCTGCCGCAGCTTTCTTCCGCCATCATAGCCGTTGTGGTAGTTCTTAAATCTACCGTCTTCCACCTGCTCCACCGTTGAGGTCTTCACCGTATCCCTGGCTAGGGGGCAGTCAGGTACTAGGCCTTTGCCAAGGGCCACCTGGGGTAACAGTAGTAAAAGGGTTAACCTCCTAGTGCCCCAAGACCCCCATAGAGGAGCCTCCACTGCCGTATGCACTTTAACGTCATGCCCACACACACACACACACACACACACACACACACACACTTACTACTACTACGGGGGAATAATGAACAACAAATCACTGATTAAAGCTTGCAATCCTACAATACCCCGTTTGTTGACATGAGACAAGACAGCCATCGAAGCACATTCAATTTCTTTATTAACTCGAGCTAACATAATCCAGTGAAGAGATTTGACAGAGCTGCGTCCCTGCCAGCAAACTGCCGCTGCTAAGCTAACAAACACATCTGAGCTAAAATGCTGCTCTGAGCGCGTTCTCGCTGACGTCACATGTCACTTGGCAAATTGGACCGCCTTTTAAAGACACACACTCTGCTCTCATGAAATGTCTCTCATTTTAATATTTAAATTTGAAGATATTTGATTTTTATTTTTTAAAGTAATGCATTGATTACTTTCCGTAGTGATTAATTGCACTTATTAAATAATAATTCTGTTAGTAATTCAATAAATGTTTTGGTAAAGTAAGAAGTAACTATAACTGATTTATTTTTAAAAGGCAATTTTCAAAACACTGCTGATTAGCTTCTCTCCAATATGACAGTAGGTAGCAGATGACTGAACTGAATGCATTAATTTAATTAATATTTCTTCATGCGGCATTAAAGTGGAGGTCTAAAATGGGATTATTTATCAGAAGGGCTTTTGTAAAGTTTGAAAATGTATTTTTCTCCCATTTAAATATGTTGGTTATATAAAAGTGTTCAGAAAACTACCTACACCTTCTGTTAAAACTGCAGAATGGTTTGTTGCATTTGGATAGCACAACGCAGACGTCATAGGTTCGTCATTAAAGCTCACCTTCAAGCATTCACACTCAGCGCTGGCATTTTTTACCTAGAGTTCAAGGTAATAGAAGAAAGAGAAAGATATCATGTATTTTTGGTAGCATAGGAGAATATTATCTTTAAGTTTCACTTTTGCATCTCATTGTACAGGATATAACTGTGGTGCATTCAACGACCCTCGATTTAAGTTAGAAACGGAGGGTCACACGTTTTAAAGACACAGGCTTAACTCCCTGGTAATGCACGAATAATGATATAATCATAATCATGTATTATGATTATTAATATCCACTAATGATAATCCTACATGAATAAGATCATCTCAACCATACACCCTGATATAAAGACAAACTTGTCATAATTATAATCAAGTTGACTAATGACACCTATATTATTATTTATCTAAAATCATATTCTGGCCACTTTATATTGAATATGTTGAAACTTAAAAAAAACTTTTTTTCAAAAAACAACACAACATTATTTAAGGGGTTAACAAGATGGTCCAGATATGTTAATCCATCTTTAAAAATTCAAAAACCTAATCAAGGTTTTGAAAAGCTGGTTTCAATGAAATTAATTGATAATTATTCTTAAATGCATGTAAACATACAAAGTGTTTGTGTATGGTTTAGGGTGGGATGGAGGCCCTTTTAGGAGTCTTGTGCATGGGGGTAATGATAATGGTACACAAACCCCTGCCTTTCATGGCACAGAGCATACGTTTGATTCCCCAGCCAGGAAGGACATTTTGCATAGAAACTACGCCAAAAGTCTTCGCGCGGTTGACTTCCTGTGAAGACTTCTGACAGGGAAAAGCCGCAAGTGAGGAGGACTAAATACTGAAGTGTTTACTTTCCCTGAGTCTTCTTGTTACATGGAAACACTACATGGTGTACAGTATGAGTCTTGGCCATCAAGAGATCAAGAAGAATGCCGTTCTTCAGAAAAGGAGCCTAATGTTGTAGAAAGGTCACAGACAAAGGTGGAGTCATGTGTCCCTGTGGGGAATCAAAATGCAAAAGAACAAAAGGATACAATCTCTGAATCTGCAAGCATTCCCATGTGGGACCTGCAGCTGGGCTCAAAGCAGATCCATGATCGATGCATGCCTACTTCCTACTTCTGGACCCTTCATTAGCAGACCAGCCCGCGAGTGTGAAGGCTCTAATTGGCGGGGGCCGCTGAGAGCCAGCATCTTTGTCCGCCGTGCTCACAGAGAAAGGGTCGTCAGGCATCAGCCGCTCACACTAATCTTTTCCATTATCCTCTGCTCCAGGAAAAAAACAGCCTCATGGGGTTTGTGTGCTTTGGATGTTATATATCTGTATATCTATGCTGTGTATGCCTACTTTGGTTAAAGGAAGCACAGGCTTTCGCTAATAAAAGCTCAGCAACATTTTGTGCAACACTTGTTGACGTCTCACTTTCTGGACACGGTTAAAAGCTAATTTTGTCCATCCTGAAGGATGTTTTTCATGTGAACTTCCTGTTGTCGAGTCTGACGCACTCATTACCAGCTTCCAAAGCAGACTTTCACTCACAAACATCCAAACTTTGGTTTTCCAATCAGTAGGAAGTGTGGTCTTCATTTCCAATCGGTTTCACTAATGAAGCCTACTTGATCTAACTTAATTTCAATTAATAGCATTGGGCATTTTAATTTAGTAATCAAACAGTATTTCACCGTGGCAATGATCATTTGAAGGGCCAATTACAATCTGTAATAGTCTGATGTGACTATGATTTCTGGACAGGATGTGCAAAGTGGATAAGTGGAAGAGCCACACAGCAATCAACGTTTAACCGCCAAACAATGTAAACACAATAGGATTGGATGATACATTTTCATAAGTCTGACATTATTTTCTGACTCACACTCATAAATCTACATTTTCATTTAACCATATAACATCAATATTTACAGTCTCAATCACATATAAGTTGAGTATTTAGAAATCATTACACACTATAATGGGTGCTTTAGGCACCGATAAAAACAAACACATTTGACTACATACTGTAAAATCAAGGCCAGACAAATGTTCAATTAATGTACATAAAATGAAGGGTTAGTGACCCACGCACCATAGTGTGTATTATATATATATATATATATATATATATATATATATATATATATATATATATATATATATATATATATATATATATATATATATATATATATATATATATATATATATATATACATACATACATATATATATATATATATATATATATATATATATATATATATATATATATATATATATATATATATATATATATATATATATATATATATATATATATATATATATATATATACATATACATATATATATATATATATATATATATATATATATATATATATATATATATATATCAGTGGCGTGCAGTCACTAGAGGCAGGGGAGGCGGGGCCTCACCTGCCATCATGGAAAGAAAAAAAAAAGAAAAAAAAAAAAATTAAATTATTATTACCGGTATTATTATTATTGTATCCAGTGATTATACTAAAGTTATTTTCCATTTAACTTCACCAGTTTTAGATTATTTTTATTTTTATTTTCACATTTGCCGTTCAAATACTGAGAAGAGATCAGCAGCCAGTTGAGGCACTTGTGCCTCACCATGGATTGCGACTCGGCTAACTGCTGGCCTGCTGTGCAGTGAGACCGTATTGCTATATGAATTATATTATACATTTCCATAGTTTAGTTAGCTGAGGTATATAATGTACAGTGTATTTTGTCAACAACTGTATGTGTGTAATGTATTTTTAGTGCTGAGCGATCATAAATCTGCTGCGGAGACACACTGTGTGAGGCTCGTATCATAACCCCGCCTCCTGGTGCCAAGCACCTCCGCCGCAGAATGCACCGCCCGACGGGAGCACCGCGGCCACACCAACCAAAGCCCACACCCAAACCCTCCACGTGCAAGACTGAATCCAACCAAAAAAAGTCACTTAACAAGAAGCCAAAAAGTGCAAAAACAACAATGCTCGCGCTGCAGGAGCCGCGAACGACCGCAGGGACACAACATTAGGTACACCTGCACTGCAGGTTCATATGTTTTTAAATTTGACTGTGATGATGCAGTCGTGCCTCACCAGACATTAACCTCACCGCACGCCACTGATATAAATATATATATATATATATATATATATATATATATATATATACAGTATATAAAATATATTATATATAGATATATATATACAGTATATATATATATATATATATATATATATATATATATATATATATATATATATATATATATATATATATATATATATACAGTATATATATATATATATATATATACTGTATGTATATATATATACAGAATATATATACTGTATGTATATATACAGTATATACTGTATATATATACTGTATGTATATATATATACAGTATATGTATATACTGTGTACTGTGTATATATATATGTTTGGGCTGTCAAAGTTAATGCGTTAACTATATAATCCTTTGACAGCGATATTTTTTTTAACGGCGATATTTTTTTAAACGCACGATTAACGTTTTTGACCCACGTCTCGTTCCGTTAGTTTGGGGAAATGTGTAATGGCGTCCAGTTACTGTTGCGCCACAGGCTTGAGAATAGCTAGCAGAACTGCACAAAGAAAGGAAGAACTTACTGAAATCTCAGATCCAAAGCCATGGTCGTTCTTTGGACAAGGCAAGACAATTTTACCTTTAATCGCCGTGAGACGATATCATTGGAGCAAACGCTGAGTGCGTATTGCTGCTTGGAGTGAGGAGAAGCTTTACTTTTGTGTATTGAAAACATAAAATGTACATTGTTACTCGAACTGCTTTAGTAAGATGGAATACAAGCTCAGCAGAAACAAAGACAGTAGAGAGGAAATCTAAAGTCACTATTATCTGAGATTTTTGTCAAAACATGTCAAGTCTTTTCTCATACACGTTTGGTTGGCGGCTTCACGTTAATAGCGCTATGTTTCACATCCGGTCAAACCAACAAAACAACGAAAAATCGTCTTACAATACAATCATGCTATTCTGTTATTCTGTGATATTTCTACCTAAATAAATGTCTTATGGTAGATTGAAATTAAGGCTATGTCTACACTAAGCCGGATAACCCCTTAAACGAATAATTATTTAGCCGAAGCCCTGTTTCAGCCACACACAAATTTTTACACGGGTAAGTACGCCGTGTATTTCTTGAATCTCCAGCTCTTAGCTTTGTATGGACTCATTGATCGTTTACAAACTGAGTTCGGAGAGGAAGTGACGCCAAAAAGACAGCGCCCCACACAGGAAGTGACGTCAGAAAGAATGCGCCACAGCCAGCTTCATAATAAAGCGGTTTTGAAACTCTAAGCTAACCACTGGAAATATGGAGGCGAGTCATCCAGACATGCCCATGTTTATCCTTCTTCTACATGTACAGACGCTTGTGGAAATCACACATGAATACCTTAAGAGAAAGCGATTGCAGCTATTTGGGATACAACACTTCTCAGACGGCAAGAGAACTTTCGAATGTCGCGGTCAGTTGTGACTCTACTTACCAAAAAACGTTGTCCATTTGTCGAAGGAGAGTCAACGAGAATGCGGGCTCCCGTGGATGTGATAAAAAAGGTAGCGTGTGCTTTGTATTACCTCGCCGTCTATGGAAACCGGCGAATGCTTTTGGACTGGCAAAACAGACTGTATCAGTTATTGTCCGCCATGTATGTCGCAGACTCAACGTCTATGTCCAGAGTATATAAAGTCACCAAAAACGAATGGACAATGAAGGTGAAGGCAAACGAGTGAGGAGTGTCCTGACCGGATATCTAGATCCCTTGATTGATTGTTGTCAAATGTTCTTTGTCACGTTGTGTACTTTTGTGTCCAATAAAGATTTTATTAATTTATGACGTCTAGATTTAATACTGCAGGCAAGCCTGCCACTGCCCTCTGCAGCCCACATCGGGTAATTACAGTTGACTACACAACATTACCATCACTAAGGTATATTCTTTTATAACCTGTTCTGATTGATAGTCCGTAATTGCGGAATGTGCAACAGGCTAGGTAGAGAAGGTTAAAACATTGTCATGCAAATATATGAATGCCATTGGCTTGCACTACTGTGCAGACGTTTGGGGCAATAATTCCATAAGCACAATATATCCACTCATCATCACCCTGCAGAAGAAAGCATTCAGGGTCATTCAAAAGGCAGGATATAGAGATCACTCATATACATTGTTCTTCCATTCAAAACTATTGAAATTGAAAGATATTTTGGAACTACAAACAGTACAAATTACATATAAAGCAAAAAACAATTCACTGCCTGGAAATGTGCAAAAGTTTTTCACTGAAAAGGATGGGGGTTATAATTTAAGGGATGATTTCAATCTTAAAATTCTGAATGTACGCAAAACACAAATAAGTGTTTTTGTTTAAATATGTGGGGTTATACTATGGAACAGTTTGAATGTGGAATTAAAAGAATGTCCAACCTTAATTTTGTTTAAAAAACGATACGGAGACATGATTTTCAATATGTACAAGAATGAGGGTTTCTAACAATCACAAAGTGTTTACATTATTATTATTTTTCTAGTTATTTGAATTTACCACAGGTGGACTCCAATTAAGCTTTAGGGACATCACAAGGATGATCAGTTGAAAGCAAATGCCCCTGAGCTCACTTTTGAGCTTCAAGGCAAATGATGTGAATACTTATGTACATGTCATTTTTTAGTTTTTATTTACCAATACATTTGCAAAAAAACCAAAAACATTATCACATTGTCTTAATGGGGTATTGTGTGTAGAATTTTGAGGACAAACATATATGTACTCCATTTTGAAATAAGGCTGTAACATAACAAAATGCGGAAAAAGTGAAGCGCTGTGAATACTTTGCAGATGCACTGTATATGCCATCTATCGGGAAAATAAACAGTGTAATCACCATAATGGCGTCAAAACATCTTTCTAAGCCCGGGTTCTCTAACAGGTAGCTGGAGGACTACCTTATGTGTTTCAACTCTTAGATTGTTTTTTAAACAACAGTTAATTTCAGTAAGTGAGTCTTAGATTTACCACATAATTCAATGAAGACAATGACCACATTGTTTGAGAGGAGATTTGCTTTGTAAATAAAGTACGATTCAATTGTTGCCAGTAATAATGACAAAAAAACAAGTCAATGGAGCTCTCAGATTGATGATGCAAGTGGTAGATCCCTGCTCTATTAAGTTAAAAGGAGCGTCTGCCTCACAATACGAAGGTCCTGAGTAGTCCTGAGTTCAATCCCGGGCTTGGGATCTTTCTGTGTGGAGTTTGCATGTTCTCCCCGTGACTGCGTGGGTTCCCTCCGGGTACTCTGGCTTCCTCCCACCTCCAAAGACATGCACCTGGGGATAGGTTGATTGGCAACACTAAATTGGCCCTAGTGTGTGAATGTGAGTGTGAATGTTGTCTGTCTATCTGTGTTGGCCCTGCGATGAGGTGGCGACTTGTCCAGGGTGTACCCCGCCTTCCGCCCGATTGTAGCTGAGATAGGCTCCAGCGCCCCCCGCGACTCCGAAGGGAATAAGCGGTAGAAAATGGATGGATGGATGGAGCCAAGTAAAAAGCAGTAGACGGGCAAGAAGCTCTGAAACAATGCTTCCATCTAGTGGTCAAAGAACATAAAAGGGGGTCCCAAGCCAATAACTGTTGCTGCATATCGCCCCCTGCCGTTTAATTTAAAACTACTGTTTCACTGTAGTCAAATGAAGTTTATGAGACATTTATTGGTGTAGGTTAAAAAAAATGTTTTCCTTACACTTGAACATTGCTAAATAGAAGCTGGGGTTGACGTTTTTAAATTACATTGTTAATTGTTGTTGTAATCAGTAAATGCACCTTGTTTGAATGCAGTGACGTGCTGTCAGGGGAGGCAAGTGAGGCAGTGCCCAGAGGTGGGACCAAGTCATTGTTTTGCAAGTCACAAGTAAGTCTCAAGTCTTTGCCCTCAAGTCTCGAGTCAAGTCCCGAGTCAAGACAGGCAAGTCCCGAGTCAAGTCCAAAGTCAAGACTGGAAAGTCTCAAATCAAGTCCCAAGTCCTGCATTTTGAGTTTCGAGTCCTTTCAAGTCCTTTTAACCACAGACTAATATATTTACACACATTGTGTATGTTTTTAAAACGCTGTATTTATTTATTAAAACAAGTGCAGTTGAAATTGCAGGAAAAAAAATAGTGCTGACATTGCACTTCATAACAGCACTATTAACCAGTCATTTTAAACATTTAACACATTCCTTTACAGAATATAACACATTTGAAAAAACAATTGTACTTATTTGCACAAAAGTGTTAACATTGTACAAACCCCCTTTCCATATAAGTTGGGAAATTGTGTTAGATGTAAATATAAACGGAATACAATGATTTGCAAATCCTATTCAACTCATATTCAATTGAATGCACTACAAAAACAAGATATTTGATGTTCAAACTCATAAACTTTTTTTTTTTTTTGCAAATAATAATTAACTTAGAAATTCATGGCTGCAACACGTGCCAAAGTAGTTGGGAAAGGGCATGTTCACCACTGTGTTACATGGCCTTTCCTTTTAACAACACTCAGTAAACGTTTGGGAACTGAGGAGACACATTTTTTAAGCTTCTCAGGTGGAATTATTTCCCATTCTTGCTTGATGTACAGCTTAAGTTGTTCAACAGTCCGGGGGTCTCCGTTGTGGTATTTTAGGCTTCATAATGCGGCACACATTTTCAATGGGAGACAGGTCTGGACTACAGGCAGGCCAGTCTAGTACCCGCACTCTTTTACTATGAAGCCACGTTGATGTAACACGTGGCTTGGCATTGTCTTGCTGAAATAAGCAGGGGCGTCCATGGTAACGTTGCTTGGATGGCAACATATGTTGCTCCAAAACCTGTATGTACCTTTCAGCATTAATGGAGCCTTCACAGATGTGTAAGTTACCCATGTCTTGGGCACTAATACACCCCCATACCATCACAGATGCTGGCTTTTCAACTTTGCGCCTATAACAATCCGGATGGTTCTTTTCCTCTTTGGTCTGGAGGACACGACGTCTACAGTTTCCAAAAACAATTTGAAATGTGGACTCGTCAGACCACAGAACACTTTTCCACTTTGTGTCAGTCCATCTTAGATGAGCTCAGGCCCAGCGAAGCCGACGGCGTTTCTGGGTGTTGTTGATAAACGGTTTTCGCCTTGCATAGGAGAGTTTTAACTTGCACTTACAGATGTAGCGACCAACTGTAGTTACTGACAGTAGGTTTCTGAAGTGTTCCTGAGCCCATGTGGTGATATCCTTTACACACTGATGTCGCTTGTTGATGCAGTACAGCCTGAGGGATCGAAGGTCACGGGCTTAGCTGCTTACGTGCAGTGATTTCTCCAGATTCTCTGAACCCTTTGATGATATTACGGACCGTAGATGGTGAAATCCCTAAATTCCTTGCAATAGCTGGTTGAGAAAGATTTTTCTCAAACTGTTCAACAATTTGCTCACACATTTGTTGACAAAGTGGTGACCCTCGCCCCATCCTTGTTTGTGAATGACTGAGCATTTCATGGAATCTACTTTTATACCCAATCATGGCACCCACCTGTTCCCAATCTGCCTGTTCACCTGTGGGATGTTCCAAATAAGTGTTTGATGAGCATTCCTCAACTTTATCAGTATTTATTGCCATCTTTCCCAACTTCTTTGTCACGTGTTGCTGGCATCAAATTCTAAAGTGAATGATTATTTGCAAAAAAAAAAATATTTTATCAGTTTGAACATCAAATATGTTGTCTTTGTAGCATATTTGAAAATGATTTACAAATCATTGTATTCCGTTAATATTTACATTTAACACAATTTCCCAACTCATATTGAAACGGGGTTTGTAAATCAACAATGATTAGAGCTGCACATATTAATTTAAGTAAAAAAAAAAAGAAGAAAAAAACCTCCAAAGTATCTATGCCTCACCTGGTGTTTAGTTCACCGCACGTCACTGTTTGAATGCACATAATATCCTGTTGGGTGAGGGTAAAGTTTCACAGAGTGAAGCATGAATTGATTAACGTGGACCCCGACTTAAACAAGTTGAAAAACTTATTCGGGTGTTACTATTTAGTGGTCAATTGTACGGAATATGTACTGTACTGTGCAATCTACTAATACAAGTTTCAATCAATCAAAGCAAAACAAATGAATTTTAAGTCTTTACAATATAGGTGGCATCATTTGCGCCGCGAAGTGAGACCCCCTTCCATTTTCGATCTCTGTTACGTCGTACGTGCTGACGTCAGAGCCCAGTGGGCGGGTAGAGCGACTATTGGACTCACTGTAGGGCAGAGAGGTGCTCCTCGCCGAACGTCACCTCCAACACATTTTTTTTACCACCCATGTAAGTGTGAATATTAAGTTTTTAAATGCGTATGTGTGCGTGTGATGTAGGAAGAAACATTACTATAAATCCCTGCTGTTGATATGTTCTCGTGTTCGCTGCTGTGGGCTTAAACACACTAACGGGGCTGTCAACCTGAGCGCGTTAATACTCAACCCTGCTTTCCTCAGACAGGTCCCGGGGTCACGTTAATCGGCGTATATGTTGCTATTTACAACTATGGATTATAACGAGGCTTACATTTGTGTTTGTTTTGACTACCTGCCATTTATTTGGCTGTGTGCTTTAATATTAGTTGCAATGAATGGTCTCATCTCGTGCAGACGTATTGCACTCCATTGATGTGTCACGCATGAGATCTTTACTTTCCACAGTTAGGCAAACCCTTCAAACATTTGCCATATCCTCGCTTACACTACAAACTATGGCGGAACATTAGTTAGCATGTATTTCCAGTTGGCTCAAGTCATAAGAGATACCGTTACTGCACGCTGCCACTTGATATAAAGCCTCTGCACATGTTTCTATAAATTACCTCTCAGCTGTGTTATTCAACTTTAAAAACCATGCTGTGGAAGACATTCACATATGAATCCAATTCCCCAAAATATATGCAGATATGATTTG